>NW_025175393.1:0-1969 GCF_004010195.1 Chiloscyllium plagiosum | reverse complement strand
TGTTTTGTATGCTGTTGCATTGTTTTTGAACTTTGGAGAAAAAAGAAGTCAAAGCAACAGAACGTTTTAAAGGAAGCAGAACAGACAAAGGCAGCACATGGTCAGGTCAATGCAGGAGAGAGAGAGAAAGAAACCCACACTGCTAATTGACACAGCAGTGAACCTGCACAGTTACTGCCTTTGCTGTTTGAATTCATGTATTGCTGGATATTGGCGTGTGTCTGGGAAAATTAACAAACAGTAAAATCCACAACTGATCTTGGAGGAACCTTTTGGGAGAGGTCACAGCACAGAAACAGGCAAGTGAATATTTTGAAGTGGGGCCTTACAGTAAGTCTGCAGTAATAAGTAGAGTGGGTTCTTTCTTGATTAAATGTTTTATTGAGATATGTCTCATCATTAAACTTAAAAATGTAAACCATAAGTATTAAGTTAGCCTGGAGCAGTGTTTTGTAGAGAAAAGTGTTATTTTCTGGGTCTGTAGATTGGAAGAGGCAAAAATGGCCCTGAGTAGAGTGACGTGCTCTTCTTGTTGGATGTGGGAGTTGAGGGAGAGTTTATGGGTTACTGAGGATAAGATCTGCAATAAATGCCATTGGTTGTGAATCCTATCAGATCGAATGGATCGGTTGGAGAGACAGAGGCAATGAGGAATTTACAAGAGCAAGGGGATTTGATGGATGGCAGTTATAGGAAGGGGAAAAAAGTTGCAGATACAGTCACATAGATGGGCTAACTCCAGGAAAAGTGAGAGAGGTAGGCAGGTGGTGCAGGAGTCTTCGGTGGCTATCCCCATTTCAAACAAGTATGCTGTTTTGGAAAATGTAGAGCTGATGGATTCTTAGGGGAATATAGCAAGAACAGCAAAGTTTCCGGTCTCAAGACTGGCTCTAATGCAATGAGAGGTACGTCGGGTTCCAAGAGATCAATTGTGTTAGGGGACTCCCTAGTCCGAGGAACAGTTAGATGTTTCTGTGGACAGCAGCGAAAAATCAGAATGGTGTGTTGCCTCCCTGGTGCTAAGATCAAGGATGTCTCAAAGAGGGTGCAGAATGTTCTCAAGGGGGAGAGGGCCCAGCAGGAGTTCATTGCACACATTGGAACCAACAACATAGGAAGGGAAAAGGGTGAGATTCTAAAGGGAGAAAATAGAGAGTAAGGCAGGAATTTAAAAAGGAGATCCTCGAGAGTAGTACTATCTGGATTACTCCCAGTACTGCGAGCTAGTGAGAGAAGGAATAGGGGGATAGAGCAGATGAATGCATGGCTGAGGAGCTGGTATATGGGAGAAGGATTCACATTTTTGAATCAATGGAATCTTGTCTGGAATGGAAGTGACCTGTCAAAGAAGGACGGATTGCACCTAAATTGGAAGGGGACTCATATACTGGCAGGGAGATCTGCTAGAGCTGCTCGGGAGGATTTAAACTAGTAAGGTGGAGGTGTGGGACCCGAGGGATAGTGAGGAAAGAGATCATCTGAAACTGGTACAGTTGAGAAAAGAAACAAGTCAAACAATCAGGGCAGGTAGGGACAAAGCAGAGAACAAGGTACGACTGATAAGTTAAGCTACATTTATTTCAATGCAAGAGCCTAACAGGGAAGGCAGATGAACTGAAGACATAGTTCAGAACATGGGACTGACGTATCATAGCAATTACAGAAACATGGCTCAGGGATGGACAGGACTGGCAGCTTAATGTTCCAGGATACAAATGCTACAGGAAGGACAGAAAGGGAGGAAGGAGAGTGGTGTTTTTGATAAGGGATAGCATTACAGCTGCACTGAGGGAGGATATTTCTGGAAATACATCCTGGAACGTTATTTGGGTTGAACTGAGAAATAAGAAAAGGATGATCACCTTATTGGAATTGTATTATAGACGCCTTAATAGTCAGAGAGAAATTGAAAAACAGATTTGTAAGAGATCTCAGTTATCTGTAAGAATAATAGGGTGGTTATGATAAG
>NW_025175392.1:0-1969 GCF_004010195.1 Chiloscyllium plagiosum | reverse complement strand
TCACGTTCCTGGGTCACGTTATTGGACATGGACTAATGGCCCCATGAGATACAAAAACGAAAGTAGTTCGGGAATGTTCTACACGGTCGACAAAAAGAAATATGCAATACTACGGTTCCTGGGATTGACTGGATTTTACTGAAGGTTTGTGCTAAACTTTAAGCAGTATGGCTGCTCCACTCACCGAATTGTCAAGGGCAAGAACTCTCAGTGGACAGAGGACTGTCAAGAGGCATTTTACTGCCTAAAAACTGTGTTAACACTGCCCCCAGTATTAGTTACACTGTATTACACGAAGCCTTTCAATGTGGCTATCGCTGCCAGTGATGTACGTGTCGATCTGGTGTTCCTGCAGGAGTATGATGAGGGAATAGAAAGACCCATCGGGTATTTTTTCTGGGAAGTTGAACGTTCATCAACAGAAATGTTCAATGGTGGAGAAAAAGAGTTTAAACTTGGTGTTGGCATTACATCATAACTGTGTTTATATTACCAGCAATGCATCTGAGACAATCGCATACACTGATCACAACACATTAACATTTGTGGAAACACATTAACATTTGTGGTACAGAGATGAAAAGGATTTTCAGAGGCCTTTTGTTTATATGGAAACAGATAAGACTTCAGGCCAAAGTGGTCATGCTTTATAAGTGACCAGTATAATGAACGGAGAGTGGTGAGCTATTTTAGCTGAACTCGCTGAGTTGAACAGTTTTCAGTTGAGTCTTGAACTGCGAAGTTCAACTGGGAGCTGTGTGGAAACTCTCTCTTTTCTGACCTTCAACTTCAACCTATAAGTTTGTGTTCCATTTAGACTGGTTTTTATTGGGAGTTTGCTTATTGGGACAGTTGTGTATGCTCGGAATAGCATAATTAAGTCTAGCTGAATCGGTTGAATTCTGTCGTGATTCTTTATTCTGTTCTTTGTGTTTCATTGTATAATTTTATGAATAAAGTTTTTGTGTGTTTTAAAATCTAGTAGTCAACCTAGCTAAATTACTCCGGCTAATTTTCATTGTACACTTACCGAAACAAATTGCAAAGGTATGCGCTGGGCTGCCTGTTTAAAAATGTTTTGAGTGTTCTAGCCTAGTCCGTAATATCTCGGAGATGGAAGGTGCCTCCTTGGGACTTGGTACAAACCAATCACTTTCCATCCTCATGATCGGCAAACCACGTTAACATAACACGTGTGCACCGTTAGCAATGGACTCAGGAGGAACAATATGGAGCAGTCTGTCTGTGCAGTCTGTGCCTCATTGGTTTGTCGTGCTGCAGCAACAATGACATCCTGCTATTTCAGTGTAACAGTTTGGAGTGGCTGAATGGCCTCTTCTGTTCATGTGTCAGTGTCTCGAGGGACTGAATGTCTTCCTCCTGGCTCGAGGGCAGAGGTTCAAGGACTTCAATGGGCAACCCATGGTTTCTGGCTACCAGCACGTTGTGCTAACTAAACTCTATCTTCCTGAGTTATCGGAGACAAACGGAAGGCTGGAAGAACACAGCAAGCCGGGCAGCATCATGAGCTGGGAAAGTCAACATTTCAGGTATAACTGTCCTTCAGAACTGGGTTGGGGGTAGGAACAGCTGCAGATAAAGAGGGAAGGGAGTGGTTGGGGTGGGGAGATCGGGGGATGGTGAGTTACGACTATGTGGACACAAGTGGTGGGTACAACCTGGTTGGGCGATGGGAGTGATGAATCTGGTTGGGAGCTGAAAGGTAGGGTCATTAGGTGGAATGGAAGACATCCCAGTCACTTCCTATTTCAATTCTCTTTCCCAATCCCTTTCCGACATAGCCATCCTTGGCCTCCTCCATTGCCACAATGAACAAACCATAATCTGGAGCAACAAGATATCATCTGTCACCTGTGCAGCCTACAACCCGGGGACTCAACATTGAATTCTCCAATTTCAAATAACCACCCTTCCAATCCCCCGACTCCCTTCCCAAGCCCTCCCCTCC
>NW_025175391.1:0-1969 GCF_004010195.1 Chiloscyllium plagiosum | reverse complement strand
TCGAAAACACTTTTCTTAGGGTGTTTTACTGTGAGACTAACTCCAGAACAATTTTCCTGGAGTGCTTTCCTGTGATACTAACCGTAAAACACATTTCCTGGAGTGCTTCACTGTGATACTAACTCCAGACCACTTTTCCTAAAACTCTTTTCCTGGAGTGCTTCACTGTGATACTAACCGTAAAGCACACTTCCTTGAGTGTTTCACTGTGATACTAGCTCCAAAAGACTTTTTCTGGAGTGCATCACTGTGATACTAATTCCAAAACGCTTTTCCTGGAGTGCTTCACTGTGATACTAATTCCAAAACATTCTTCCTGGAGTGCTTCCCTGTGATACTAGCACTAAAACATTCTTCCTGGAGTGCTTTACTGTGATACTAACACTAAAACACTCTTCCTGGAGTGCTTCACTGTGATACTAGCTCCAAAACACTTTTCCTGGAGTGCGTCACTGCGATACTAATTCCAGAACACTTTTCCTTGGAGTGCTTCACTGTGATACTAACTCGAAAACGCTGTTCCCAGAGTGCTTCACTGTCATACTAGCTCCAAAACACTTTTCCTGGAAAGCATCACTGTGAAACTAACTCCAGAACACGTTTCCTTGGAGTGCATCACTGTGATACTAATTCCAAAACACTTTTCCTGGAGTGCTTCACTGTGATACTAACTCCAAAACATTCTTCCTGGAGTGCTTCCCTGTGATACTAACACTAAAACATTCTTCCTGGAGTGCTTCACTGTGATACTAACTCCAAAACATTCTTCCTGGAGTGCTTTACTGTGATACTAACACTAAAACACTCTTCCTGAAGTGCTTCACTGTGATACTTGCTCCAAAACACTCTTCCTGGAGTGCTTTACTGTGATACTAGCTCCAAAACACTTTTCCTGGAGTGCTTCACTGTGATACTAACTCCAGAATACTTTTCCTGGAGTATTTCACTGTGATACTAACCCTAAAACATTTTCCTGGAGTGCGTCACTGTGATACTAACTCGAAAACACTTCTCTTTGGGTGTTTTACTGTGATACTAACTCCAGAACACTTTTCCTGGAGTGCTTTCCTGTATTACTAACCGGAAAACACATTTCCTGGAGTGCTCACTGTGATACTAACCGTAAAGCACACTTCCTTGAGTGCATCACTGTGATACTAATTCCAGAACACTTTTCCTCGAGTGCTTCACGGTGAGACTAACCCTAAAACACTTTTCCTGGAGTGCTTCACTGTGATACTAACCCAAAAACGCTTTTCCTGGAGTGCTTCACTGTGATACTAACCCTAAAACGCTTTTCCTGGAGTGCTTCACTGTGATACTAACTCCAAACCACTTTTCCTGGAGTGCTTCACTGGGATACCAGCTCCAAAACACTTTTCCTGGAGTGCATCACAGTGATACTAATTCCAGAACACTTTTCCTTGGAGTGCATCACTGTGATACTAATTCCAAAACACTCTTCCTGGAGTGCTTTACTGTGATACTAGCTCCAAAACACTTTTCCTGGAGTGCTTCCCTGTGATACTAACCGTAAAGCACACTTCCTTGAGTGCTTCACTGTGATACTAGCTCCAAAAGACTTTTTCTGGAGTGCATCACTGTGATACTAATTCCAGAACACTTTTCCTTGAGTGCTTCACGGTGAGACTAACCCTAAAATGCTTTTCCTGGAGTGCTTCACTGTGATACTACCCCTAAAACGCTTTTCCAGGTGTGCTCACTGTGATACTAATTCCAGAACACTTTTCCTCGAGTGCTTCACGGTGAGACTAACCCTAAAACGCTTTTCCAGGTGTGCTTCACTGTGATACTAACTCCAAACCACTTTTCCTGGAGTGCTTCACTGGGATCCTAGCTCCAAAACACTTTTCCTGGAGTGCTTCACTGTGATACTAATTCCAGAACACTTTTCCTTGGAGTGCATCACTGTGACACTAGCTCCAAAACACTTTTCCTGGAGTGCATC
>NW_025175390.1:0-1968 GCF_004010195.1 Chiloscyllium plagiosum | reverse complement strand
TAAAGCATGATGACCACTGTGAATCTGTGTTCTATGGAAGGCAGGATGGGATAACCACAGTGGAACATTCTTACGCCAATTAGCAGAGTAAGGTTAAGGCTGAAAGGTCACTATGGCGAGATGAGATAACACAAGTAATAAAGCAAGTTTCTCTGTTAAGTGTTATTATGACAGGATTGGGACCGTAAATATTTGGGACATGACATTAAAATATCTAATTAATAGTTAGTAGAGTCAGCTTAAGACAGGAGACTATTGTAACAGATGGAATAGCTAAGTATCTATCATGATAGGTTAATCTTCAATTGAAGTCCCATGCCAGCAATGGAGGTTTTTAGGGATAGCATAGGACAGCCAAGAGGTATTCCTAATGAGTCTAAGGCCCGCAATGAAATTGCTATGGGCTGGGAAGCTCTCATCCCAATGATAGGAGTTAGCAAGAATGTTGAATGGATCAATTACATTTATTACAGCCAGCAGAGATTTATCAATTATACTGACGATGCCCTTGTGGACTTGGGAGAACAATTAGATGCGACCAAAATGATGACATGGCAAAACAGACAGGCCTTAGATTGGATACTGGTAGAAAAAGGCGGGGTTTGTGTGATGTTTGGGGAACATTGCTGTACCTTTATACCTAACAACACTAGCCCTGGGGGATCTTTTACTAAAGCAATGGAAAAACTAAAGAATTTAAGATGGGAGCTAAAAGAAAATGCGGGGTTTGATCATCAGGCTTTTGATTGGCTGAATAATATACTAGGGTCTTGGGGAGCATGTTTTGCCAAGATTGGTCTTATTGTAGGTGCGGTTTTGCTTGTGGTTGCCTTCATTTTTTGTTGTGCTTTACCTTTTATTAAGTCTTTTTTAGTTTGTGTCACTACACAGCAATTTGTGGATATTTCAGCTACCCCAGGAACGGCTTACTCCTCTGATGGAACCCCACTACTCTATGATTATGATCTAACAACTGCCACAGTTCAAAGAATATGTCCACGTGGGGACATCGATGATACTTCTGAAGAACGCACGTCTCCTAAGTTGTGAAGGATCTTGGGTCTTTTTTCCTGTTCTGGTTATTGGAGGCAGGTTTTTGGCTCAAGGGGTCCCAAGAATGGAGGAAAAGCCCTTTAAGTCTCAGACTCTGAAAATTATATATTCTGTGTTGGGACCTATATTGTTTGTATTAGGCACAAGAGAGGATGAGGTTATTGTCTTCTTTCTCTGGGTGAGACCAGTAGGTCTCAAAGGGGGGATATGGAAAATAAAGAACATGAAAGCATGGGAAGAGTTAAAGCATGATCACCACTGTGAATCTGTGTTCTGTGGAAGCAGGATGGGATAACCATAGTGGAACATTCTTATACCAATTAGCAGCGTAAGTTAAGGCTGAAAGGTCACAATGACGAGATGAGATAACACAAGTAATAAAGCAAGTTTCTCTGTGAAGTGTTATTATGACAGGATTGGGACTGTAAATATTTGGGACATGACATCAAAATATCTAATTAATAGTAGAGTCAGCTTGAGACAGGAGACTAATGTAACAGATGGAATAGCTAAATATCTATCATGAAAGATTAGTCGGCATTGTCATGGATACATATCTAACCATGACATTAGAATAACATTAAGTAGAATGTACAGCTAAAGAGATAATGGGTACTAAAACCACTGGTTTATTGTGTTGCTAGAGTGAGGTACTTTGACTAATATATTTGGACATGCTGATAAACTAACAGAAACATGATAAAAAAGATATAAAAATCCATGGACCCTGAGGTTCGGGGCATTCGAGAATCAGCTTTCTCAGTGTCACGGTTTTTTGTTTGCAAATAAAAGACCTACTTCTTGAAGAACTCTCTGCTTCTCCTGGTGGTTCTCTATATTTTCTCCACAACAGAGGCAGCCTTGTCATACTTCCTTATCAGTTTATGAGGCAAGGTGATTTTCTCTGGGTGTTTT
>NW_025175389.1:0-1968 GCF_004010195.1 Chiloscyllium plagiosum | reverse complement strand
CTGGGACCCCCTGTAAATACGCACACATTCCCTCGGTCTTATCCTGTAAATACTGACACACTCCCCAGGACACCACCTGTAAATACTGACACATTTCCGAGGAGCCTCCTGTGAATCCTGGCAAACTCCCCAACATCCCCCTGGAAATAACAATACACTGCCTGGGACCCCCTCCCCGCCCATTAAATGCAGGCACTCTCCCGGGACCCCTCTGTAAATAGCGACACTATCTCAGGACGTAACCCCTGTAAATATTGACTCAACCCCAGGGACACCCCTTCCAAATACCGACACACTTGCTGGGACAAACCTGTGAATCCTGGCACACTCCCCGGGACGCCCCTGCAAATAATGTCACACTGCCTGGAACCCCCTCTGTAAATGCAGACACTCAACCCGGGGACCCCTTTTAAATACCGACACTCTCCCAGGACACAACTGCTGTAAATGCCGACTCAGCCCCAGGGACACCCCCCTGTAAATATCAACACAGTCCCCAGGACCAACCCGTCAATACTGACACGCTTCCCGGGACCCCCATGTAAATACTGACATGCTCCATTTAACGCCACTGTAAATACCGACAGACTCCCAAGGTCTCCCTGATAATACCGACACACTCCTCGGGACCCCATCTGTAAATATTGACACAATACACGGGACCCCGCATGAAAATATTGACAGACTCTGCACCACACCCCAGTAAATACTGAAACACACCATGGGACCACCCTGTAAATACTGACACACTCCCTGAGGCCATCCTGCAAATTCTGACACACTCCCTGGAACCCACTTGAATACTGGCACACTCCCTGGGAACCGCCTGCAAATACTACCTCATTCCACAGGACCCTCTTGCAAATACCAACACATTCCCCGGGGTACCCTGTATATATCAACACACTTTCCAAGACCCCGCTGTTAACACCGACACACTCTCCAGGGCCCCATGTAATAAAAACACACTCCCCAGGGCCCACTTGAAATACTGGCACACTCCCCGGAACCCCCCTATAAATGCCGACTATGTTCTCAGGACCCCACGATAAATACAAAGACGCTGCATGGAACCGCCCTTTAAATGCTGACTCATTCCCAAGCACCCCCTGGTAAATACCAACACATTCCCTCGGACACCCTGTATTTCCCAACACTCTCCCCGGGACCTCCCTGTAAATATTGACACACTCCCTGATATCCCCCTGTTAATAATGACACACTCTCTGGAACGCTCGCTGTAAATGCAGACACTCTCCCTGGGACATCCCTGCAAATACCGACACACGGAAACAGGCCTTTCAGCCAAACAGGTCCACACCGCTCCTCCAAAGAGAAACCCACCAATCCCATTCCCCTACCCGATAATCACCCCGGACTAACGCATCTAACTCTGTGGGCACTTCAGCCTGGGCAATTCACCTAAGCTGCACATCTTTGAATTGTGGGAGGAAACCGGAGCACCTGGAGGACACACACGCAGACACAGGGAGAATGTTCAAACTCCACACAGACAGACAGGAATCAAAAGAATGGACCCTGGTGCTGTGAGGCAGCAGTGCTCAACACTGAGCCACCGTGCCCCCCAATGTTGACACACACTGGGATCCCCTCTAAATACTGACATGCTCCCCGGATGCACCTAGAACTACCGTCACATTGCGCGGGAACTCCACTGTAAATACGTCACACTTCCCAGGACCCCCCTGTAAATGCTCAAAACACCCCAGGAAATTCTGCGTCCATAATGACCACCATGGAACTACCGACAACCTCCCTGGGAAGTGTGCCAATATTTACAGGTGTGTTCTGACGTTTGTCTCGGTGTATACAGGGTCTCCTGGTGAGTGCTTTAGTATTTACAGGGGAGTCCTGGAGAATGTACTGAAAATACCGCTACGCTCCCCTGGACAACCCACAGAAATTTCGATGGTATCCCCCTCAGCCCCACTGTAAATACTTACATTC
>NW_025175388.1:0-1968 GCF_004010195.1 Chiloscyllium plagiosum | reverse complement strand
CTGGGAGTAATCCAGTTATTCCTATCCTCAAGGACTTCCTTTTTAAATTCCTGCCTAACTTTCTATATTCCCTCTTCAGAATCTCATCCTTTTCCCTTCCTACATATTTAGTTCCAATGTGTACATTGACCTCCTGCTTGTCCCTCTCCCCATTGAGAACATTCTGCACCCTCTCCATTGATTCTGGAATGATGAGGCAACACACCGTTCTGATTTCTCACAGCTGGCCGCAGAAATGCCTGTCTGTGCCTCTGAGTAGGGAGTCCCTCATCACAGTTGATTGTTTGCAACCTGACGTACCCCTTGATATATTCGAGCCATTCTCAACCAAAACGTTGGTTGTTCAAGCTACATTCCCCTGAGAGTCCAATACCACCTAATTTTCCAAACCAGCATATTTGGTTGAGATGGGGATAGCCACTTACCTGACTGCATCTGTGTTTTTTCTCCCTTCCTATAACTGCCCTCCATCATAGTCCCTAGCTTCTGCAAATTCCTCATCGCTTCTAACTGCCGCTCCAACCAATCCATCTGATCTATTAGAATTTGCAACCAAAGACATTCTTCCAGACATAATCATCAGTTACATGGAAACTCTCCCTGAACTCCCACATCCCAAAGGAAGAGCACCTGACTCTACGAAAGGCCATCTTTGCTGTAGCTATGTGCCAACACGCAACAGAGTCAGGGAGCATTGGTCTGCATTGTGGCTGCGACAAGTGTATTTCATGTTGTCCCCACCAGACTGTGTGTCCTGTTTATAAAATATGGAACCTTGGAAAAGTGCTTATGTAGTATAAACATATGAAATTGACTGTCGTTCAAATGTTTTTCTTTTCCTGAATTCATTCTCTATTTGTGAAGAAAAATCTTAAAGAAATTTAATTGCAGACTATTTATATTCCTGCAATTGCGTATACATTTATTGAAAATTAATGACTGCATTGCAATGATTCTACTCAACAATTTATTACAATTTTCTCGTTTCAATTCTTTACTGAAGCAGTTGTGAACAGTAAATCCAGCTATTGCTTTTTCCTTTTGCCTTACAATTCAAGCACACACATCATTTTATATTTTAGAAAAATATTCTTTGCTGACTGTTGTTTTTCATTAAAATAAATGCCATATTCAGTAAAAGAGTTTTATTTTTTCTGAAAGTTGAGAAGGTATTCAGTAATTTATATTTGTATGCTTTCCTTACAGAATATTTTCTCTGTACGTATTTGAATCACTGAAAGATGATTCAGTTCTTAATTTGTCCACGACATCTGAGTCTTATACAACTCAATAAAACACAAAATGAAAGCATTCCTTATGTGTATCAGAAGTGCATTATGAAAGTCAATAGCAACATTTCAATCATCTCCTCAATTTCAAATACAATTGACAGCACAGAGAAAATTACTTACATCGTTCAGCTATAGGGATCAGGCTACTTAGGATCTAGTATTGTGCAAAAGGTACATTTAACAAATGATAGAGCGAAACATAGCCCATAACCTAGTGACTGTGACATGGTTCAAGTTTAGCGTTCAGTTCCAGAGCGAGGAATGGGGTTTAGAAACAAATATGCAGAAATTAACAAGTACAAAAACAAAAAGAACAAAGGAGTGGACTAGGAAATGATTTTAATGCAAAAAAGAGTTGAGGAACAATGGCAGACACATAATGTTTCGTTATGTCCCAATGATGAAGAAATACCATTAGAAGGGTTCAGACATACTCAAGAAGTTAAGAACCGCATCACATTACAGTGTTTGACAGCGGTTTGAAAGGTAGGTGAATAGGAAGAATTTAGAGGAATATAGGCCAAATACTGGCAATGGCAGTAGGTCAGATTGGGATGTCTGGTCAGCATGAATGAGTTGGACTGGAGGATCTGTTAATGTGCTGTGACTCTATTGGTACAGGAGTAGGCTATTAAGCCATAAGGGTCTGATCCATCATTTCATATGATAGCTGAGC
>NW_025175387.1:0-1968 GCF_004010195.1 Chiloscyllium plagiosum | reverse complement strand
GAGGGATATGGGTCAAGTGCTGGCAAATGGGACTTGATTAGGTTCAGATATCTGGTCGGCATGGATGAGTTTGACTGAAGGGTCTGTTTCCGTGCTGTACATCTCTGTGACTCTATGACTGGTGCACGAGGACTCCCAGGTACCACTGCACATTCCCGTCTCCCAATTTAAAGCCTTGGTTTTTCCTTCCAAAGAAATAACCTCCCATTTATCCAAATTACACTGCCAACTCACCCAACCTGTCCAGATCCTGCTGAAGGATCTCTGTGTCCTCATTGTAGTTCACCCTCCCACCCAACTTGGTATCATCTGCACACTTTGAGAGGTAATAAATGCTGGCTCATCTAGCAATGCTGAGTGAATTTTAAAAAAATCTTCTAGAAATCTAAGCACACTGCATCCTTGGTTCCCCTTTATTCACAGCTCATTACTATACTCCCCCTCCTTGAACTCCTAAAATGTCTATCATTCCAATGGGGTAAATTAAAGTTGCCAAAGTCCCATAGCTACTCTGAGATTAGAGAGGGATAACTGGCGGTGATTTAACCTGAACTAGGTGTGAGGTCCCGCAGCTGGTGTGGGAATAGAACTGGTGTGGGATATTAGTGTCTGTCTGTATCACAAACCACTGTCTAGCTAACTGAGAATCAATCCCTCCCTCTCCACCGCCGCCTCCCCCCCCTCGAAACTCCTATCATCTTTCTTATGACAGATGTCTAGCTAAATGATTTTTAGAATTTCTTGCTATGTTACCACCCCCCCCGCCTTTTTTTAATAAAGGAGATACATTCACTGGTTTCAATTTAATGAAACCTTTCCTGAGTCTCAAAGTTTGGAAATTTAAACCAACGAATCAACTATCTCACTCGCCACTTGTGTTAAAATGCTAGAATGCAGTTGAATAGAAGTATCGGATCTCCTAGAACCCTTGATAATTCTAACAGGATTTCATTGGGTAAACACAGGACAGATGTTCCCGATGACTGGGGAGCCCATTAGCAAGTGGCACAGTGTAATGATAAGAATTGGCCTTTTAGGACTGAGAATGCGGAGAAGTGTCTTCACCCAGAAGTGGCAGGTCGGTGGAATGTTTTGCCATTGAGAGCAGTTTCAAGGAGGAGATAGACATAGCTCTTAGGGATCAAAGGGATATGGGGGGAGAAACAGGAACATTGTGGCTGATCAACCAACACAGTACAATCATATTGGCATATTCCTGTTCCAAGTTGTTTTGTTTTAAAGTCCATTAGTGGCCGGGGCCTTGTCAGCCTGCAGTGCCAATGATTTACTCAGTACTGTTTCCCTGGTGATTGTAATTTTCTTGAGTTCCTCCATCCCTACATTTTCTGAATTACCATTATTTCGGGGTTGTTACTTGTTTACTGTATGTTGAAGACTTGTTCATTGCTCACTTACTTTTTTTTTTAAATACTTATTTTTAGAAACCCTTACTATCTTTCTAGCTACTTTTCTCTCGAAATTTCCCCTTTATTAACCTTTTTAGACGTCCTTGATGCTCTTCCACATTCTGCCCAATCTTCTGACCTGCCATTTGTGTAATTCTATGTTTTGTCTTTAAGTTTAATTTTTTTAAGTTAATAATGGCTGTACGGTGCTCACCATGGAAGTTTTACAGAGAATAAGATATAGAAACAGAGAAGATAGGAGCAGGAGGAGGCCATTCGGCCCTTCGAGCCTACTCTGCTATTCATCACGATCAGGGCTGATTGTCCAACTCAATAGCCTAATCCTGCTTTCTCCCCATAACCTTTGACCCCATTCACCCCAAGTGCTATATCTAGCCACCTCTTGAATGCGTTCAATGTTTTGGCATCAACGACTTCCTGTGGTAATGAATTCCACAGGCTCACCATTTTTTGAGTGAAGAAATGTCTCCTCATCTCTGTCCTAAATGGTCTACCCTGAATCCTCAGAACCCCTGGTTCTGGATGCACCCACCATCGGGAA
>NW_025175386.1:0-1968 GCF_004010195.1 Chiloscyllium plagiosum | reverse complement strand
GAGATCTAACCTTGCTAATCAGTTTCCCATGGGAAACCTTGTTGAACGCCTTCCTGAAATCCATATACATCACATCTACTGCTCTGCCCTCATCAATCCTCTTTGTTACTTCCTCAAAAAACTCAATCAAGTTTGTGAGACTTGATTTCCCACGCTCAAAGCCATGTTGACTATCCCAAATCAGTCCTTGCCTTTCCAAATACATGTACATCATGTCCTTTAGGATTCTCTCCAACAACTTGCCCGCCATCGACATCAGGCTCACTGGTCTTCCATGGCTTATCCTTACCACCTTTCTTAAACAGTGGCACCACATTAGCCAACCTCCAGTCTTCCGGCACCTCACCTGTGAATATCGGTGATACAAATATCTCAGCAAAAGGCCCAGCAATCACTTCTCTAACTTCCGACAAAGTTCTAGGGTACACCTGATCAGGTCTTGGGGATTTATCCACCTATATGCATTCAAAGATATCCAGCACTTCCTCCTCTGTAATATGGACATTTTGAAAGGCACACAAGGATTAGTGGCACAGAAGGGAACAAGAGAGGAGACTGATTATCTTTAATTTTCTATGAGACTTGTGCGTTGTCTCAATGACTCAGAAAATAAGTTGTGACTCATTGTGTATCTACCCTATGAGTTGATACCTGACAGGCCGCCCTGTCTAGCAGTCACCTCCTGTGCAGGTCCAGCTCTTCTTCAGCTCGAATTTCCAACTCTCAACATTCACATCTTCTCGTGCCCCTCCACCTCCCTTCACCTCTCTCGGAATGTCCTGATTCACTCACCTATCGTAGAAATGTTGTAAATAGCAGCTGTAGTTGACAATTGAGCCATTCGTGCCTGCTGCACAATTCAATCTGATCATGGTTTATCATCCTACTCAGTACCTTGTACCGCTTTCTCTCTGTATCCTTTGATCCCTTTCGCCCAATCTGCCTCCTTCTTGAAAACATTCAATATTTTGACCTCAATAACTTTCTGGAGCAGAGAATTCCACAGGCTCACAATTCTCCGGTGAAGACATTTCTCCTTATCCCTGTCTGAAATGGCCTACTCTGTAACTTAGACTATGACCTCTGGTTCTGGACTCCACAGTCAGTGGAAACATTCTTCCTGAGTTTACTTTGTCTAGTCCTTTTAGAATTGTGTAGTTTTCCTTGACCTTCCCCCTGTGCTGCTTCAGGAAAATAGCCAACATAATTGAAGACCCCTCTCACATCAATTATGCTCTCTTCTTCCCTCTTCTGTTGGGCAGAAGATATGAAAGTTTAAATACACGTCAGAATAAATGGAAGAACAGCTCCTTAGCCATTGTTACCAGACTTTTGAATGGACCTCTCAGATGCTAATGTTGATCTCGCCCTCTCTCTGCACCTTCTCTATGGCTGTAACATTGTATTCTGCATTCTATTCTACTACCCTGGTACACTTTGAATGATACAAGCTACAAAAATGGTAAAACAGTTTTCATTGTATTGTACCTGACAACAATAAATCAAATCATTCTTTTAAACTCCAGTGAATATAGTCCAATAGATCCAATCTCTCTTCATACATCAGTCCTGCCATTCTAACTATCAGTCTGGTCAACCATCATTGCACTCCCTCCATAGCTAGAACATCCTTCCTACACACAACACTCGAGATAAGGTCTCATCAAGGCCCTGTACAATTGCAGTGAGGCGTTCTTGCTCCTGTACTTGAATCCTCTAAATATGAAGGCCAACATACCACTTTCCTTCTTCACTGTCTGCTGCACCTGCATGCTTACTTTAAGCGTTTAGATTAGAGTCGTGCTGGAAAAGCACAGCAGGTCTGGCAGCATCCGAGGAGCGGGAAAATTGACGATTCGGGCAAAAGCCCTTCATCAGGAATGGAGGCAGGGAGGGGGATGCCTACCTTGAAGAAGTTCTCCTTTTCTCTCCACAAGAATCTCAGTGAGTCTCACCTATTGTACTCTT
>NW_025175385.1:0-1968 GCF_004010195.1 Chiloscyllium plagiosum | reverse complement strand
CATCTACCGCTTTCCCCTCGTCCACCTCCTTAGAGTGGAATCAGTGTGTGGAATTTTAACAGACTGGGATCAGTGAGTGGAATTTGAACAGAGTGAAATCAGTGTGCGGAATTTTAACAGACTGGGATCAGTGAATGGAATTTGAACAGAGTGGGATCAGTGAGTGGAACTTGAACAGAATTGGTTCAGTGATAGGAATTTGAACAGATTGTGATCAGTGAATGGAATTTGAACAGAGTGGGATCAGTGAGTGGAATTTGAACAGACGGGCATCAGTGAGTCGAAAGTGTACAGATTGGAATCAGTGAGTGGAATTTGAACTTATGGGGATCAGTGAGTGGAATTTGAACAGAGTGTGATCAGCGGGTGGAATTTGAACAGATTGGGATCACTGAGAGGAATTTGAACAGACTGGGATCACTGAGTGGAAATTGAACAGATTGCATCAGTGAGTGGACTTTGAACAGATGTGGATCAGTGAGTGGAACTTGAACAGATGTGGGCCAGTGAGTGGAACTTGAACAGAGTGGGTTCAGTGAGTGGAATTTGAACAGACTGGGATCAGTGAGTGGAATTTGAACTTATTGGGATCAGTGAGTGGAATTTGAACGGAGTGGGATTAGTGAGTGGAATTTGAACAGTCTCGGATCAGTGAGTGGAACTTGCACAGAGTGGGATCAGTGAGTAGAATTTGAACAGAGTGGGATCTGTGAGTGGAATTTGAACAGAGTGGGATCAGTGAGTGGAATTTGAACAGACTGGAATTAGTGAGTTGAATTTGAACAGAGTGTGGTCTGTGAGTGGAATTTGAACAGAGCAGGATAATTGAGTGGACTTTGAACAGATGCGGATCTGTGAGTGGAATGTGAACAGATTGGGATCAGTGAGTGGAACTTGAACAGATGTGGGCCAGTGAGTGGAATTCGAACAGACTGGGATCAGTGAGTGGAACATGAACAGATGGGGATCAGTGAGTGGAATTTGAACGGAGTGGGATGTGTGAGTGTAATTTGAAGATACTGGGATCAGTGAGTGGAATTTGAACGGAGTGGGATTAGTGAGTAGAATTTGAACAGATGAGCATCGGTGAGTGGATTTTGAACAGAGTGGGATAAGTGAGTGGAATTTGAACAGAGTGGGATCAGTGAGTGGAACATGAACAGACAGGGATCAGTGAGTGGAATTTGAACAGAGTGGGATCAGTGAGTGGAATTTGAACAGATGGGGATCAGTAAGTGAAATGTGAACAGAGCGGGATCAGTGAGTGGAATTTGAACTTATGGGGATCAGTGAGCGGAATTTGAACGGAGTGGGATCAGTGAGTGGAATTTGAACAGACTGGGATCAGTGAGTGGAATTTGAACAGACGGGGATCAGTGAGTGGAATTTGAACAGAGTGGGATCAGTGAGTGGAATTTGAACGGAGTGGGATCAGTGAGTGGAACTTCAACAGATTGGGATCAGTGAGTGGAATTTGAACGGAGTGGGATCAGTGAGTGGAACTTCAACAGATGGGCATCAGTGAGTGGAATTTGAACAGAGTGGGATCAGTGAGTGGAATTTGAATGGAGTGGGATCAGTGAGTGGAACTTCAACAGATTGGGATCAGTGAGTGGAATTTGAACAGATTGGGATCAGTGAGTGGAATTTGAACAAAGTGGGATCAGTGAGTGTAATTTGAACATATTGGGATCAGTGAGTGGAACATGTACAGACTGGGATCTGTGAGTGGAATGTGAACTGATGGGGATCAGTGAGTGGAATTTGAACAGAGTGGGATCAGTGAGTGGAATTTGAACAGAGTGGGATCAGTGAGTGGAACTTGAACAGATGGGGAACAGTGAGTGGAATGTGAACACTCTGGGATCAGTGAGTGGAATTTGAACAGACTGGGATCAGTGAGTGGAATTTGAACAGAGTGGGATCAGTGAGTGGAACATGTACAGACTGTGATGAATGCATGGAATT
>NW_025175384.1:0-1968 GCF_004010195.1 Chiloscyllium plagiosum | reverse complement strand
CCCTGTCACTGACTGAGGTTCAATCCCTGTCACTGAATGAGATTCAATCCGTGTCACTGACTGAGATTCTATCCCGGTCACTGACTGAGGTTTCGTCCCTGTCAATGTCTGAGGGTCAATCCCTGTCACTGACTGAGATTCAATCCCTGTAACTAAATGAGATTCAATCCCTGTCACAGACTAAGGTTCAATCCCTGTCACTGACTGCGATTAAATTCCTGTCACTTACTGAGATTCAATCCCTGTCACTGACTGAGGTTGAATCCCTGTCACTGACTGAGATTCAATTCCTGTCACTGAATGAGATTCAATCCCTGTCACTAACTGAGATTTAATCCCTGTCACTGAATGAGATTAAATCCCGGTCACTGACAGAGATTCAATCCCTGTCACTGACTGAGATTCCATCCCTGTCACTGAATGAGATTAAATCTTTGTCACTGACTGAGGCTCAATCCGTGTCACTGACTGAGATTCAATCTCTGTCACTGATTGAGGGTCAATCCCTGTCACTGATTGAGGTTCAATCTCTGTCACTGAATATGATTCAATTCCTGTCACTGACAGAGGTTCAATCCTTGTCACAGACTGAGGTTTAATCCCTGTCACTGTCTGAGGCTCTATCCCTGTAACTGACTGAGTTTAATATCTGTCACTGAATATGATTCATTCCCTGTCACTGAATGAGATTCAATCCGTGTCACTGACTGAGGGTCAATCCTATCTCTGACTGAAACTCAATCCCTGTCACTGACAGAGATTCTATCCCTGTCAGTGTCTGAGGTTCAATCCCTGTCAATGACTGAGGTTCAATCCCTGTCCCTGACTGAGGTTCAATCCCTGTCACTGACTGTGATTTAATCCCTGTCACTGACTGAGATTCAATCACTGTGACTAACTGAGGATTCGTCCCTGTCACTGTCTGAGGGTCAATCCCTGTCACTGACAGAGATTCAATCCCAGTCACTGACTGAGATTCAATCCCTGTCACTGACTGAGGTTCAATCGCTGTCACTGACTGAGATTCAATCCCTCTCTATGACTGAGGTTCAATCCCAGTCACTGATTGAGATTCAATCCCTGTCACTTGACTGAGGTTCAATCGCTGTCACTGACTGAGGTTCAATCCCTGTCACTGAATGAGATTCAATCACTGTCACTGACTGAGATTCAATCCCTGTCTATGACTGAGGTTCAATCCCAGTCACTGATTGAGATTCAATCCCTGTCACTGACTGAGATCCAATCCGTGTCACTGACTGAGGTTCAATCCCAGTCACTGACTGAGATTCAATCGCTGTCACTGAATGCGATTCAATCCCAGTCACTGACTGATGCTTAAACACTGTCACTTCCTGAGGTTCAGTCCCTGTCACTGACTGAGCTTCAATCTGTGTCACTGACTGAGATTCAATCCCTGTCACTGACTGAGGTTCAATCCCTGTCACTTGACTGCGATTCATTCCCAGTCTCAGACTGAGGTTCAATCCCTGTCACAGACTGAGTTTCAATCCCTGTCACTGTCTGAGGGTCAATCCCAGTCACTGACTGAGATTCAATCACAGGCACTAACTGAGATTCAATCCCTGTCACTGACTGAGATTCAATCCCTCTCACTGACTGAGGTTCAATCCCTGTCACTGACTGAGGCTCAATCCCTGTCACTGACTGAGATTCAATCCCTGTCACTGTCTGAGGTTGAATCCCTGTCACTGACTGAGGTTCAATCCCAGTTACAGACTGAGATTCAATGCCTGTCAGTGACTCAGGGTCAATGCCTATCACTGACTGAAACGCCATCACGGACACTGACTAAGATTCAATCCCTGTCACTGTCAGAGTGTCAACCCCTGCCACTGACTGAGATTCAATCCCTGTAACTAACTGAGATTCAATCCCGGTCACTGACTGGGGGTCAATACTGGTCACGGACTAAGATTCAATCACTGTCACTGACTGAGATTAAAT
>NW_025175383.1:0-1968 GCF_004010195.1 Chiloscyllium plagiosum | reverse complement strand
TTCAAGTTCCACAGCATCCTTCCGTTGGCATTGGACCAGAATTGCACACAGTATTCCAGTAGACGTCAAGCCAATCACTGTTTAGTTCGCAGAGCTCCTCAGTCTTTATCCACAGTAAGCTCCAAAGTGAAATATTTATTTAGGATCTTGTGGTTTCACACACCGTTGGCTTCGTTGACCATTATGGACGCTGTTTTTTTTCCCTCGCTATTCTTTTGCTCTTAATGCATATGTATACTCTCTTTGGATTCTCATTAACCTTAACTGTCAAAGCTATCACATGACCCTTTTTGCATTCCTGCTTTCCATCCAAAGTGTATTCGTACGGCCCCTGTGATCCTCAGGGATTCCCTTGATCCAGCTGGCTATACTTGACATGAGTCCCCTTTTTCTTCAGCAGAGCTGAACAGTCAGCCAGTGTTTCCCAATTCTGTTAGGATTGAGCTGGACTTAAACGGGAACATGCTGGCACTGAACGTGCATTTTATCTCACATTTGAAATTCCCACTTTCTAGACTTCCCTTTACCTGCAAATAGCTTCTCCAATCTACTTTAAAAAATCATCATGTCTAATACCATCAAGATTGGTCTTGCTCCATTTTCTAACTTGAACTTGTGGACCAGGCCTGTGCTTTACCAAAGCTAGTTTCAAACTCATAGAATTGTGGTCACTGTGCCAAAGTGCATCCCCACTAACATCTCAGTCCCGTTCTCCATCTTGTTTCCCAAGGGGTGGGCAGGTTTAGCCCCATTCTCCAGTTGGGCCATTTGTATATTGACTGAGAGTTTCTGGAACACACTTAACAAATTCCTTCCATTCAAATGTTTAACGCTGCAGCAATACCAGTCCAGGTTGAAAAGGTTGGAATCCCCTACGATTACAACTTTCTTATTCTAACAGATATCTGACATCTCCTCACGGATTTGCTGTTCCACCTCCCATTGACTACCGCTGTAGTACAATTGCAGTACAACCATAGCAAAATAATGAACAATTTTTATTTCTCAGTTGCACTAATATAGCTTAACGTGGTGATCCGGCGTGAATATTCTCTCAAAATACTGTTGTGATGATTCCGCCAATCAAACCCATCGTCGCTGCTCCTCTTCTGCCTCCAGTTCAAACCTTCCTATACCATCTAATCCACGGAACAATGAGCTGCTGCCAGTCCATCTGTTGTGCAGTTTTACAATACCTATTTTGTACCATTCCCAGGACCCCATCCGTGCTCTGGGTTCATCTGCCTTAACGGTCGAGGATCCCACAGCCCTGCCAGACTAGTTTAAATCCTCTCGAGTAGCTCCAGTAACTCACTGCATCAGGACATGGGTCACCCTCCCGCTCTCAGTTCAGATGCCTTCCCCATCCTGTCTATCTGTGCTGACACCTTCAGGGAACTATGGATTGGACACCAAGACCCTTCCACAATACTCCATCAATACTCCACAAGGACTTCTGTTCATTATGTCTCTCCTTCGCTTTTTATACCTTCCACAGGATATGACCTCACAGTGACCAGAAGTAAACTCCGTCTGATTTTACACTGCTCAGTCTATCATCTGATCTATTTTAGACTGGAGCCTGTGAACATTCCCGTCACTGTGAACAACACACCTTTCATGATACCTTCTGATATCACATCCAAGTCATTAATGTACAGCAATGGTTCCTGCACAGATCCCTGTGGTACACCCGCTGGACAAACGTTTCTAATCATAAAAACAAGCCTCCAACTGATGCAGATCCAATTTGCCAATTTGCCTTGGATCCCATGGGCTCTTTCGTTTTGGACCAGCCTTCCATGTGGGGCCTTGTCAAAGACCTCAATGAACTCCATGTAACCCACAGCATCTGCCCTGCCCTCATCAATATTTTCAATATTCAAAAAAAGTTCAACTGAATTCCTGAGGCGGTATCTTCCTCTACCAATTCCGTGATGACTAAGCCGAGTGGTTCCATGCCTTTCC
>NW_025175382.1:0-1968 GCF_004010195.1 Chiloscyllium plagiosum | reverse complement strand
TGGCATGGAATTGGATCTACTTACCCGTGGTCTCACAGTATCCCTTAATTCATCTGACCATACCCCTTATTGTTAAAAAAAATCATTAGCTTTGAAAAATACTGAAGTCGTATTAATTAATTTTACTCAGCAAGGAACTGCATGGATTAACAACCCTCTTGGGAAAGTCGTTCCTTATCAATTCATAAAAGACCAATAATCTGTACCAGAGATTTCGATGAAGGGAACTCTATAGATTGAAGCTCATAGACCTTCAATAAGTCGTCAAATGGATGTAGTGAATGCACAATGTGATTTTAGGCCATGGAGTTTAGTGAGCAAGCCTTCAGCAGAAATAACACAGAGTGAGTTATCTCGTGTGATAGGAAGCATAAAACAGCAGTAAACAGTTTAAATGGAAGACCTCTGCAGAACTCTTCGAGACAGGTTGTTTTCGTATTCCTGGTACATGAATCATATTTCGTTAGCCTGCAGATGCAGCAAGTGATTTGGATGGTCAATGGAATGATGGTGTTTCCCGAAAGAGTGTCACTTTTAATCGTAGGGATAGTTTACTGCATCTTTAAAGGGCTTTACTGAGAACACCCCTGGAGCAATGTGTGCAGGTAAGATGCCCTAAACTTTGAAAATAAATACATAATTTCTGAATAAACGATTGTTTTCGAAGGTTTTGAAATATGTTTCCCTTTACTCGTTGAGATTAGATTAGATTAGATTATGTTAGATTACTTACAGTATGGAAACAGGCCCTTCGGCCCAACAAATCCACACCGACTTGCCGAAGCGCAACCCACCCTTCTAGAAGGAAGGTCTCATCTTAAGAAGAAAGCTCAGTTTAGATTGTGGATGAGAGATTTTGTTGAAACACACTCGATTTTCAGAAAAGTATATCCGTTGGAAACATATTTTCGCTTGTTAAAGCGACTGAAACACGTGAATGAGTTTAAAGAATTGATATTAATGCAGTTATTATGAAGACATTAACCAATTGTTTAAGAAATGCAGACGGATGCAAACATGTTCTCCATTTAGAATGCGAGGACATGTTTTGCTGATGAAAGCTACTGTGTACAACAACAGCAATGATGCACCTACATACGAACCACAATAATGTTCCACAGAATGTTCAAGTATATCACATATATACAGGTTGGTGTTCAGGTGATATCATTGCATGTTTCAATACAGAGCGGGAGAAGAATATTCCCTGCCTGAGAAGCAGCAGCCTATTGCACCATCTGTCTTATTTTGGTCCCACTGACAAACACGTGTGAGAAGAAAACCTCACAGGCATCTTTCCCACTTGTGGAGGATTCCTGATGCAGGAGTCATTAGAATGGATCGACTGCCTGTCGCAAAGTGAATTTAGTTAAATCCACATTTTCTGGGAAGAAATCCCATTACAAGCAGCTTATGCGATCAGAACAACATCAGACACAGAATAATATTTGGGACCGGCTATCATTTTTTCAATTAGTCATAGAGTCATAGATATGTGCAGCATGGAACCAGACCCTTCAATCCAACCCATCATGCCGACCAGATATCCCAAACCAATCTAGTCCCAACTACCAACACCGGCCCATATCCCTCCAAACCCTTCATTTCATATACCCATTCAAGTGCCTCTTAAATGTTGCAATTATACTAGCCTCCACCACATCCTCCTGCAGTTCATTCCATACACGTACCACCCTCTGCGTGAAAACAATTGCCCCTTAGGTCTCTTTCATATCTTTCCCCTCTCACCCTAAACCGATGCCCTGCAGTTCTGGACTCCCCGACCCCAGGGAAAAAATACTTTGTCCCTTATAATTTTGTAAACATCTATAAGGTCACCCCTCAGTCTCCGACCCTCCAGAAAAAAACAGCCCCAACCTCTTCAGCCTCACCCTGTACCTCAGATCCTCCAACCCTGGCAATATCCTTATAAACCTTTTCTGAACGCTTAAGTTTCACAACTTCTTT
>NW_025175381.1:0-1968 GCF_004010195.1 Chiloscyllium plagiosum | reverse complement strand
GTGCGTCAGTGTTGGTCAGTATGGGTCAGTGTTGATCAGTGTGGGTCAGTGTTGATCAGAGAGGGTCAGTGTGGGCCAGTGTGGGTCAGTGTTGGTCAGTGTTAATCAGAGTTGGTCAGTGTGGGTCAGTGTGGGTCAGTGTGCGTCAGTGTTGGTCAGTATGGGTCAGTGTTGATCAGTGTGGGTCAGTGTTGGTCAATGTTGATCAGTGTAAGTCAAAGTTGGTCAGTGTGCGTCAGTGTGGGTCACTGTTGATCAGTGTGTGTCAGTGTTGGTCAGTGTTGGTCAGTGTTTCTCAGTGTTGGTCAGTGTTGGTCAATGTTAGTCAGTGTTGGTCAGTGTTAGTCAATGTTGGTCAGTGTTGTTCAGTGTGGGTCAGTGTTGGCCAGTGTTGATCAGTGTGGGTCAATATTGGTCAGTGTGGGTCAGTGTTGGTCAATGTTCGTCAGTGTTGATAAGTGTTTATCAGTGTTGGTCAGTGTTGGTCAGTGTTGTCAGTGTCAGTCGGTGTCGGTCAGTGTGGGTCAGTGTGGGTCAGTGTGGGTCAGTGTTAGTCAGTGTTGGTCAGCGTGGGTCAGTGTTGGTCAGTGTGGGTCAGTGTCGGTCAGTGTTGGTCAGTGCTGGTCATTGTTAGTCAATGTTGGTCAGTGTTAGTCAGTGTTGGTCAGCGTGGGTCAGTGTTGATCAGCGTTGGCCTGTGTGGGTCAGTGTTGGTCAGTGTGGGTCAGTGTTGGTCAGTGTGGGTCAGTATTAGTCAATGTTGGTCAGCATGGGTCAGTGTTGATCTGTGTAGGTCAGCATTGGTCATTGCTCATCAGTGTTGATCAGTTTTTATCAGTGTTGGTCAGTGTGGGTCAGTGTGGGTCAGTGTTGGTCAGTGTTGGTCAGTGTGGGTCAGTGTCGGTCAGTGTGGGTCAGTGTTGGTCAGTGTCAGTGTGGGTCAGTGTTGGTCAGTGTTGGTCAATGTTGATCAGTGTGGGTCAGTGTTGTTCAGTGCCGGTCATTGTTGGTCAATGTTGGTCAGTGTTGTTCAGTGCCGGTCATTGTTGGTCAATGTTGGTCAGTGTTAGTCAGTGTTGGTCAGCGTGGATCAGTGTTGATCAGCATTGGCCCGTGTGGGTCAGTGTTGGTCAGTGTTGGTCAGTGTGGGTCAGTGTTGGTCAATGTGGATCATTGTGGGTCAGTGTTGGTCAGTGTGGGTCAGTGTTGATCTGTGTAGGTCAGCATTGGTCATTGCTCATCAATGTTGATCAGTTTTTATCAGTGTTGATCAGTGTGGGTCAGTGTTGGTCAGTGTTGGACAGTGTGGGTCAGTGTTGATCAGTGTGGGTCAGTGTGGGTCAGTGTTGATCAGAGATGGTCAGTGTGCAGTTTTTATCAGTGTTGATCAGTGTGGGTCAGTGTTGGTCAACGTTGGTCAGTGTGGGTCAGTGTTGGTCAGTGTTGGGCAGTGTGGGTCAGTGTTGATCAGTGTGGGTCCGTGTGGGTCAGTGTTGGTCAGTGCTGGTCAGTGTGGGTCAGTGTTGATCAGCATTGGCCAGTGTAGGTCTGTGTTGGTCAATGTTGGTCAGTGTAGGTCAGTGTGGGTCAGTGTTGGTCAGTATGGGTCAGTGTTGACCAATGTGGGTCAGTATTGGTCAGTGTTCGTCAGTGTTGATCAGTGTTTGTCAGTGTTGGTCAATGTTGGTCAGTGTTGGTCAGTGTTGATCAGTGTTGGTCAGTGTGGGTCAGTGTTGATCAGCGTGGGTCAGTGTGGGTCAGTGTTGATCAGTGTGAGTCAGTGTTGGTCAGTGTTGTGTCAGTGTTGATCAGTGTTGGTCAGTGTGGGTCAGTATTGGTCAGTGTTGGTCAGTATTGATCAGTGTTGGTCAATATGGGTAACTGTTGACCAGTGAGAGTCAGTGTTGACCAATGTGGGTCAGTGTGGGTCAATGTTGATCAGTGTGGGTCAGTGTTAGTCAGCATTGA
>NW_025175380.1:0-1968 GCF_004010195.1 Chiloscyllium plagiosum | reverse complement strand
TGTTATCGGATGCCCCGTTCCAATTTATCTTATTTCGATAAGCCCTTGCCCAATTCTTCCTTTCGTAATTCCTTGGAATGAATCTCTAATTTCATGGAGCGCTGCCAGAATTCTAAAATTGAGTCATACACAAGTTGGACTGAAGAGTCTGTTTCCATATTATGCATCTCTTTGATTGTATGACTATTTATGGCTCCGCTGCTCTGCACCATTTCTCCCATTTACCAATCCTGCACAAATCCTGAAACTGCACCAACTCTCCCACTGAGTATTATCCTGCCCTATTTAAAGGCACCTGCATGAATTCTCCAATTATTAATGTCCTCCATCAAGTCCTTCGATTCAAGTTTTCCCTGAAATACTTCTTCCACGTACGGGTGACCTGGTGAACTGTTTTCATTTAGTGATGCACTGAATTGAATCTCCAATTTACCAATGCTTGCAACATTTCTTCCACGTACGGGTGCCCTGGTGAATTGTTTTCATTTAGTGATACACTGAATTGAATCTCTAATTTACCAATGCTTGTAACATTTCTTTTCATTGATTCGCTGGCCCCTATTCCCCAATTTAAGTATGCTCTGCTCCAATTTTCCATTATATCGGCATTCCCACCAATTTTCTCATGCAACGGCATTGTGCACCAGATCTCCCATTTACTCATACCCCTGTACTAATTCTTCTATTGACTGATGCCCTGTTACATTTCTCACAGTTTGATAAGCCCTTGCCCAATTCTCCCATGAAGTAGTCCCTTGCAATGATTGTCCAATTTAGTGGAGCGCTGTCAGAATTCTTAAATAGACACGTGGACAACTTAGACCGAAGGATCTGTTTCTGTGTTGTAAATCTCGACGATTATATGACTCTGTTTATGGCTATTTCTCCCATTTTCCAATCCTGCGCAAATCCTGGAACTGCACAAATTGTCCCATTGAGTGTTATCCTGCCCGAGTGCTCTCACTTCGAATTTAATGGCACCTGCATGAATTCTCCAATTATTAATGTCCTGCATTTTTTCATTTAGTGATGCACTGAAATAAATCTCCAATTAACTGATGCTTGCAACATTTTTTTTATTGGTTTCCTGCCCCTATTCCCTAATTTAGACATGCTCTGCTCTAATTTCCTAATATATTGACACACACCAGTTTTCCAATGTATTGGCACTGTGCACTGAATCTCCCATTTATTGATTCCCACCAAGTCTCCAATTTACTCATACCCCTGTACTAATTCTTCCATTCAATGATGCCCTAGCCAGATTCTGCCATTTAGCAGGAGCTTCAGCTTTGGGAAGTGTGACTAGACCACGAAACCAGAAGGGACAGAAAGCCGATTATGTGAGAGAAACTAAAAGCAATGGAGTTGTCAGAGGGAGATCACAGGAAGTGACACCTTTTCCTACAGCAAAGAACCTAAGACCAGGAGGCAGTGTTTCCTCCCCATGCTGGGTTTCAGGAAATATGGTCAGAGCTGAAGCTGAGTGTGCAATGGGACGGACAGGGTACCATGTTACTGACCATGTAGGTGTGAACAACATACAAGGGTCTGCCTCATCACTCTCAGGAACTCGCTGTTTAACTAAGAAGCTGACCCACAGATTAATATCTGTGTGCAGTGTTAATTAGCACAGGGCCAATCAGATCAGGGAGCTCCCTTGGTGCCTTGCAAACTGCTGTGGGAGAAATGGGTTCTGGTTCCCTTCTCCCAGATGCTGCCTGACCTGCTGAGGTTAGAGTTCAGATCCCCAGGAACAGCAGGGTTTTCCCTTTATGTATTTTCTTTCTCCTTACTCAATGGGTCATTTGTGATGCTTAAGATCCCACATGTTTTCTATTTCCCCCTTCAGCAGATCTTGTCACAGTAAAAGACCTGTGTACATGAACACCAAGACAACTCTATCCATATTCACATTTCAAACTCTGCAGTTCAGTCAAGTTTGTCTCTCTTTAGCCTTTTATACCA
>NW_025175379.1:0-1968 GCF_004010195.1 Chiloscyllium plagiosum | reverse complement strand
CTAACAGATCCTTGTGTCAGGGGGTGTGGGCACGAACAGATTCCCGTGTCAGGGGTTGTGGACACTAACGGATGCCCGTGTCAGGGGGTATGTGCACTAACACATCCCTGTGTCAGGGGATGTGGGCACTAACGGATCCTCGTGTCAAGGGATGTGGGCATTAACAGATCCCGGTGTTCAGGGTATGGGCACTAACGGATCTCCGTGTCAGGGGGTGTCGGCACCAACAGATCCCTGTGTCAGGGGGTGTGGGCACTAACAGACCCCTGTGTCAGAGGGTGTAGGCACTAACAGATCCCTGTGTCAGGGGGTGTGGGCACCAACAGATCCCTCGTGCTGCGGATGTGGGCACTAACAGATCCCTGTACCGGGGGTGTGGGCACTAACAGATCCCTCTTGTCCGGGGTGTGGGCACTAACAGATCCCCGTGTCAGGGGATGTGGGCACTAACAGATCCCTGTGTCAGAGGTTATGGCCACTAACAGATCCTCGTGTCAGAGGGTGTGGGCACGAACAGATCCCTTTCAGGGAATGTGGGCACTAACAGATCCCTGTGTCAGAGGGTGTTGGCACTAACAGATCCCTGTGTCAGGGGGTGTGGGCACCAACAGATCCCTCGTGCTGCGGATGTGGGCACTAACAGATCCCTGTACTGGGGGTGTGGGCACGAACAGATCCCTCTTGTCCGGGGTGTGGGCACTAACAGATCCCCGTGTCAGGGGATGTGGGCACTAACAGATCCCTGTGTCAGAGGTTATGGCCACTAACAGATCCTCGTGTCAGAGGGTGTGGGCGCGAACAGATCCCTGTCAGGGAATGTGGGCACTAACAGATCCCTGTGTAATGGGGTGTGGGCACTAACAGATCCCTCGTGTCAGTGGGTGTGGGCACTAACAGATCCTCACCACCCTCCCTAATCTTACTGAAACATCTGTAACCAGGAACCTCCAACAACCATTCCTGTCCCTCTTCTATTCACATTTCCGTGATGGCCAGCAACATCGTAGTGCCAGGTACCGATCCACGCCTTAAGTTCACCCACCTTATTTCTGATACTCCTTGCATTGAAGTATACACACTTGAGCCCATCTGTGTGTCCGCAAGTATTCCCTGTCAGTGCTACCTTCTCCACAGCCTCCCTACATGCTTGGACATCCTGACAAACAGCTAGCCTACTTGCCGGACTACAAGTCCGGATCCCATCCCCCTGCCAAATTAGTTTAAACCCCCCTGAAGAGTGCCAGCAAACCTACCTCCCAGGATATTGGTGCCCTTCTGGTTCAGGTGCAACCCGTCCTGCTTATACAAGTCCCACCTTCCCCAGAATGCAGTCCAATTGTCCAAATACCTAAAGCCCTCCCTCCTACACCATCTTGCAGCCACATGTTCAACTGCACTCTCTCAATATTCCTTGCCTCACTGTCACGTGGCACCGGCAACAACCCAGAGATGACGACTCTGTCCGTCCTAGCTTTTAGCTTCCAGCCTAACTCCCTGAACTCCTGAATGATCTCCCCACCCCTCTTCCTACCTATGTCATTGGTGCCAACGTGCACCACGACTTCTGGCTGCACATCCTCCCCCTTAAGGATTCTGAAGACACGGTCCGAGAAGTCTCGGTCCCTGGCACCCGGGAGGCAACAAACCATCCGAGAGTCTCGCCCATATCCACAAAACCACCTGTCCGTCCCTCTAACTATAGAGTCTCCTATAACTAGCGCTCTCCTTCTCTCCCCCTTTCCCTTCTGAGCCTCAGAGCCAGACCTCGTGCCACAGACCCGGTCACTGCAGCTTACCCCTGCTAGGCCACCCCTCCCAACAGTATCCAAAGCGGTATACTTATTGTTGAGGGGAACGACCACAGGGGATCCCTGCACTGCCTGCTTCCTCCCCTTCCTACCTCTAACTGTTACCCAACTACCTCTGTTCTCTGTACCTATGTCCCTGTAGCTTCTATCTATCACCCTC
>NW_025175378.1:0-1968 GCF_004010195.1 Chiloscyllium plagiosum | reverse complement strand
TACCGAACCTGGAAGAACATAGGAGTCTTTGGTAATCAACAAATTTGCCTTATTTTCTAAATTCTAATGAGATCAAGTTCAACCTTCTCAATATTTTCCTATCAATATCCCTCAATTATGAGGATCAGTCTGGTCACTCTTATCAGGACTGCCTCCAATGCAAGAATATTTTTCCCCCTAGATAGGGGACCAAACCTGTTCACAGTATTCTCAGTTTACTGAAGGCCGCTGTAGTTGTTACAAACGTTCCCTTTTTTTATTCTCCATTCCTTTTGGAGTCGATCCCAGCATTCCATTTGCCTTCTCTATGACCTGCTGACCCTATGAAATCTATACACAAGGATTCCCAAGTCAGTCTGTGGTGTAGCTTTCTGCAGTCTTTCTAAAACCAAGAGGTGACAGTAATAATCAGGAAAGTGCTGAAATGTATGGTAAACGATAAGCCAGAAATGATATCTGCACACTTAGAAACCCATGGAATGAGGACCGTCCGTAAGACCATCATATATGGGGTGGAATTAGGCCATTCGGTCCATCGAGTCTGCGACACCATTCGATTCTGGCTGAATTGTTTCTCAACCGCATTCTCTCGACTACTCCCTGTAACCCGTGATCTCCTTACTCGCCAAGAAACTATTTATCTCTGAGTTAAATGCACTGAATTACTCACCTCCACATTCCCCCCTGAGGCAGTGAGTTCCACAGATCCATCACCCTCTTGCTGAATAAATTCCTCCACATCTCCATTCTAAAGGATCGTCCCTTCACTCTGAAGCTGTGCCCTTGGCCCCTAGTCTCTCCTACGAGAGGAAACATCTTCCCCAAGTCCACTCCATCCAGGCCCCTCAGCATTCTGTAAGTTTGAATGAGATTCTGCCACAGCCTCTGAAAATACATCAAGCTCAGCTCCAGAGACTTCACCTGCTCCTGGTATGGCACGAATTTCATCCCTGGGATCTTTCTTGGAAACCCATTTCCTGTACCCCTTCACATCTTTTGTCCAGACTCTTAATATATAATGTGTAGAGTGTAGTCCCAATACTGACCCCTGCGGTGCTCTCCTCATCACAAGTTCCCATCGTGAAAAAGACCACTTTCTTCACACTCTCTGCCTTGAGCCAATCAGACAAATCCCCTCCTCATGCTCAGCATGTGGTTCTGCCAGGGAAATTTCCTTTCACACCCACTGCTGGATTATTTTTTTCTGTCTGGCCGTAAACAGCAGAGTTTCACCATTACCTTCCCATCTGTAATTCCCTGGAGAAGATGGTGGTGAGCTGCCTTCCTGACCCTTTGCAGTCCTTTGGGTGTAGGGACAGACACAGTGCTGGGAGGTTGGAGCGTGGCTTGGAGGGCACCTTGGAAATGCTGGTGTTCCCATGCATCGGGAGCTCCTGTCCTTCCAGGGTATAGTGGTTCTGGGTTTGGGAAGTGCTGTTGAAAGAACCTCCCTCAGTGACCTCAATGCTACTTGTAGATCTTGTATTCCTTCAGTCATTCATGAACATGAGCTTTGTTGGCTGAGTCAGCATTTATAGAAAACATACAGCGCAGTACAGGCCCTTTGGCTCTCGATGTGGCGCCGATCCAAGCCCACCTAAACTTCACTAGCCCACTATCCTCCGTATAACTATCCAATGCCCTTTTAAATGCCCATAAAGAGGGAGAGTCCACCATCATTCATGAACATGAGCTTTGTTGGCTGAGCCAGCATTTATAGAAAACATACAGCGCAGTACAGGCCCTTTGGCTCTCGATGTGGCGCCGATCCAAGACACCTAAACTACACTAGCCCACTATCCTCCGTATAACTATCTAATGCCCTTTTAAATGCCCATATAGAGGGAGAGTCCACCACTGCTACTGGCAGGGCATTCCATGAACTCACGACTCGCTGAGTAAAGAATCTACCCCTAACTTCTGTCCTTTACCTACAACCCCTTAATTTAAAACTATGCCCCCTCGTAA
>NW_025175377.1:0-1968 GCF_004010195.1 Chiloscyllium plagiosum | reverse complement strand
CCTTAATTAGTCCTTGCCTTTCCAAATATATGTGCATCTTGTCCCTCACGATTCCCTCCAACAACTTGCGCACCACCGACATCAGACTCACTGGTCTAAAGTTCCCTGGCTTGTCTTACCACCCTTCTTAAAGAGTCCCACCATGTTAGCCAACCTCCAGTCTTCCAGCATCTCACCTGTGACAATCGATGATACAAATATCTCAGCAAGAGACCCAGCAATCTCTTATCTAGCTTCCCACTTCCACTCACTCTGTGCACTGTTGTTTGGTGGTAACATCTTATTATTGCTCAATGGAACATGAAGTTCCAATTTCCAATCAATAATTCACCGTTCCTTTTCCCATTTGTCTTCCACAGTTAATTTGCTGGCAATTGTCATCCATTTTTGCGGAATGTGCAGTGTTTCCCCTTGCACTACGTGTTGCCTCGTGGTTATGGGAACTGCCGATCTGATGGCGATTATCACTAACGTTATACGATGGTGGTTTCCCTATTATTATCCGTAGTCTTTCCTGGTCATCACTCCTCTGTGCAGTGTTACTGGGGTCCTGTATTGTACTGCTAGAGACTGTTCTGTCTGGTTCACTGTCACTTTCTCCTTTGACCAATTTGTGACCAGTTATTGACAGAAGCAGTGAATAAAGCATTGCGCTGAGAAAACTGCGACTGTGGCTCCAGCAACTATCTGCAGTTATTTTCAAGATGAGCCTTGGTGGATCATCAATAAGGTGCCATCCAACTGTTATACAAAGTCAGGCTATTATACTGAGACTTGGTGGATGGCAAGACATGGGCTTGATATGGTTTTGACCCCTTTACTGCCATTCACTTTAATTATGATGCTTAATGATCTGACAGGCACATTTTAGTCACCAGTGAACGGTGAGAGCAAAGGACAGAATTGCAGAGACCGAGAGATGGAGAGCAGAAGGAAGTCTGTGTTTTTGCTCTTCACCATCTTTAGGAGCTTCGTCCTCCTGTGGTTAATCTATTATGTCATTCAAGGAAAAAATCCTGATGATTACTCGCTTTTCTATATCATTTCAGTTCAGTTGGTTACATGCTGCAGAAACTAAGTTGTTGCAAAAACACAATTATTTATGCAGCATCATTGTCCAGGTTCACATCAAAGGTCAGTATGACTTATGACGTTGAAAATGTGTACTGTCCCTTTAAAAGAGAGTGAAAGCTGTTTTGCACTGAGAGTTTGCAGGAATCTGTCATGTGATTGACGAGCAGTCTCAGAGTGTACTGGAAAACATGTAACATTTTGTTAAATTAGAACTAATTGAAAACAACTATACAGTTAAATAATGCCCTCAGATACTAAAACCCAATTAAATTTGAATTTATTGTTTTAGTCAACCTTGAACCAATGACACGATCCGATGTTTCGGGTATAAAGAAGTTGGTTTGGGAGCCAGAGAGAGCGACCAACTGCCGTTGTCAGCTTGACCAGCAGAAAAATGCTCTCTGTCAAAGGTACCTTTCTCATGTGAAACATCATTGCAGACAACCCAGGGAGATCTACAGCCAGAGGAAGACAGACACCAGGGACGACAGCCACTGTCTGCATTTGAAAATTAATTTAATGGAATTTTAACAGGGGCTTTTTTTGGAACAACATTGTTATTGAGTGGGAAGGAGATAACAAACATTTAAGAGACAGGAGGCTGAGAGTTGCAAATAGTTGTTGTTTAATTATCACTTACAGAGTTAGAGAATAAATTGATATTTTTTCTTTGAATAGCAGAATTTGGGAGTTCTCTGTCACTCGTACTTTAACAGATTATGAGATGAAGTGAGCTTTCCTGGGGATTTGGTTTAATGAGCAGAAGGGTTTACCACAGTGTCATAACAAATGCAGTAAACTCCTGGTTCCATGAATTTTATGCGTTATGAATAACTGAAACTCCTCAGTAAAATTCAAACGAGGGTCCTCCTGTTTCCAGACCATGAAATGATA
>NW_025175376.1:0-1967 GCF_004010195.1 Chiloscyllium plagiosum | reverse complement strand
GGGGGTCGGTGCTATAACAGATATACAGTGAGCGTGAGGGAGCATGAACCTTGTTCGGTAGCGGGGGGTGTCGGTGCTATAACAGAGTGTGAGCGAGCAGAGAGTATATGGTCACTCTTATCCTGACAGAGCGGGGAGGAAATTGATACTTATCCTGCATTGCAGGACATTTCTTCATATCATCTCAGTGTCGAGGTGAGCCCCCATGAATATCTTGTCCGGGTCTATCACTAATAACGACACAGACCTGTCCCTCAGCTTCCACAGGATCAGTTTAGGTAGAGCTTACAGATAGCAAGGAGAAGCAAATATTGGTGTGTTATATATCTGAATCAACTTCCAGAGAACCATGCACCTGAATTCCAAGGTCCCTCTATTCCACTACACCCCAACCATTCACCATGAAAGTCCAACCTTGATTTGACGTTTTAAAATGCAAGAACTTACACTGATCAATATTAAAATCCATTTGACATTTCTCAGCTCACTTCCCCAGCTGATGAAAGTACTGGTGTAATTTCTGAAATTTATGATAACCTTCCTCGCTCTCTATGATGCCACCTATTTTAGTGTCGTCTTCAAACTTACAAATCATGCCTGTACATTCTCATCTAAATTAAAGATATATGTAATATGCAGTGGTCCCGGCATCAACCCCAGATGCATTCCACTAGTCACAGGCCTCCAGTCTGACAAACATTCTGCCATTACCCTCTGCTTCCTACCATCAAGCCAATTTTGTACCTAATTTGCCAGCTCCCCTTCAATTCCACGTGATCTAACCTTCCAGAGCAGCGCACTATTGTGGAACCTTACTGAAGGCCTTACTGCAATCCATATGGACGACGTATACCGCCCTTCCCTCCTCAACGTTGCTGGTCACTTCATCAAAGAACTCCAACATATTTACGATTCAAGATCTCCCATGCACAAAGCCGTACTGAATTTGATGAAGGGATTTTGCCCGAAACATCGGTTTGCCTGCTCCTCGAATGGTGCCTGACCTGCTCTACTTTTCCAGCACCATTCTAATCTGACTTCAAATCACACCCTGTCTTTCCAAATGCAGGTATATCCAATCTCTCCGAAACTTCTCAAGTAACCTACCCACTGGATTTGAGTTTTACTGGTCTTTAGTTCCCAGGTTTATCTTTGTAGCCTTTCTTGAATATGGGCTCAGCATATGCTACCCTCCAGTCGTCCAGGACTTCACGTGTTGGCCAGCAATGATGGAAAAGAACCAACCAGGGCTCCCGCAATTTCTTCTCTGTCCTCCGTTACTCCTGCAATGCTCTTGAATGTATCTGGTCAGGACCAGGAGTTCTTAGAAATACTGCAAAGTCTGAAAAATACGTCTATTTATTTCAGGTATAAACACGAAAGTGTGAGAAAGTGACTCAATGATGTTTAACATAACAAATTAGAAAATATTTTAATCATAGGAAGTGGCTTCAGCAGAATTCCAGCTGTTGTGAAAACCTGAGAATTCTCAGAAATGAACGATCCAGAAAAGGATGGCCATGAAACCGATAAGGAAATCAAAAAGGAACAGACATGCTAACAAACAGGAACACAAAGACTGCATCAGTCTAGAAATGGCCAAGAAAACAACCAGTTACATTGCATCTGTCTTCATGGAGGAAGATCCAGAAAATCCCCCAGTAATACCAAGTGATCATATCGGCCCCCTGGAGCTAAAGACATAAAGTCAATTCATATCAGTAACAAGGTAGTACTTGAACATGGAGCTGGATTGAGCATTGCTAAGTCTGACGAAACAGGTGTACTTCATATCAAAATGTCAGAAATAAATCACCAATAGAAGTATTAATTGCATAGTCGATGACTGTGTTTATTTTTTCTGCACATTCTGCAGAGACCGGAAACTATTGCGGATAAACGTGATCCAAGCTCTATCGATGAATGGAAGGGATCCAAACAGCTACAAAGGGACTAAAAGACATAGT
>NW_025175375.1:0-1967 GCF_004010195.1 Chiloscyllium plagiosum | reverse complement strand
TAGAGTGCAGCAGTAGGTATGATTACACCCCGAAAGAGTGCAGAAGTGGACATAATCACACCCCGATAGACTGCAGCAGTGGGTATAATTATACCCCGATAGAGTGCAGCATTGGTTACAATTACACCTCGATGGAGTGCAGCAGTAGGTATAATTACACCCCGATAGAGTGCAGTGGTGGGTATAATTACACCCCGATAGAGTGCAGAAGTGGACACAATCACACCCCGATAGAGTGCAGCAGTGGGTATAATTACACCCCGATGGAGTGCAGCAGTGGGTACAATTACACCCCGAAAGATTGCAGTGGTGGGTATAATTACACCCCACGAAGTGCAGCAGTGGGTATAATTACACCCCGATAGAGTGCAGCAGTGGGTATAATTACACCCTGCGGAGTGCAGCAGGGGGTATAATTGCTCTCTGCGGAGTACAGCAGTGGGTATAATTACACTCCGATAGCTTGCAGCAGTGGGTATAATTACACCCCAATAGAGTGCAGCAGGGGGTATAATTGCACTCTGCGGAGTGCAGCATTGAGTATAATTACACTCTGCGGAGTGCAGCAGTGGGTATAATTACACCTAAATACCGTGCAGCAGTGGGTACAATTACACCCCGATAGAGTGCAGCAGTGGGTATAATTACATCCCGATAGAGTGCAGCAGTGGGTATAATTACACCCCGATAGCGTGCAGCAGTGGGTATAATTACGCCCTGCGGAGTGCAGCAGGGGGTATAATTGCACTCTGCGGAGGGCAGCAGTGGGTATAATTACACCCCGATAGCGTGCAGCAGTGGTTATAATTACACCCTGCGGAGGGCAGCAGTGGGTATAATTACACCCCGATAGCGTGCAGCAGTGGGTATAATTACACCCTGCGGAGTGCAGCAGGGGGTATAATTGCATTCTGCGGAGTGCAGCATTGAGTATAATTACACTCTGCGGAGTGCAGCAGTGGGTATAATTACACCTCAATACCGTGCAGCAGTGGGTACAATTACACCCCGATAGAGTGCAGAGGTGGGTATAATTACACCCTGCTAGGGAGCAGCAGTGGGTATAATTACACCCCGATAGAGTGCAGCGGTGGGTATAATTACACCCAGCGGAGTGCAGCAGTGGCTTTAGTTACACCCCGATAGAGTGCAGCAGTGGGTATAATTACAACCCGATAGAGTGCAGAAGTGGACATAATCACAGCCCGATAGAGTGCAGCGGTGGATATAATTACACCCAGCGGAGTGCAGCAGTGGGTATAGTTACACCCCGATAGAGCGCAGCTGTGGGTATAATTACACCCCGATGGAGTGCAGCAGTGGGTACAATTACACCTCGATAGAGTGCAGCAGTGGGTACAATTACACCCCGATAGAGTGCAGCGGTGGGTATAATTATACCTCGATAGAGTGCAGCGGTCGGTATAATTACACCTCAATAGAGTGCAGCAGTGGATATATAATTACACCCCGATAGAGTGCAGCAGTAGGTATAATTACACCTCGATGGAGTGCAGCAGTGGGTGTACTTACACCCCTATAGAGTGCAGCAGTGGGTCCAATTAGACCCCGATAGAGTGCAGTGGTGGGTATAATTACACCCCGCGAAGTGCAGCAGTGGGTATAATTACACCCCAATAGTGTGCAGCGGTGGGTATAATTACACCTCGATAGAGTGCAGCAGTAGGTATAATTACACCTCGATGGAGTGCAGCAGTGGGTGTACTTACACCCCGATAGAGTGCAGCAGTGGGTACAATTACACCCCGATAGAGTGCAGTTGTGGGTATAATTACACCCCGCAAAGTGCTGCAGTGGGTATAATTACACCCCAATAGAGTGCAGCAGTGGGTATAATTACACCCCGATAGAGTGCAGCAGTGGGTATAATTACGCCCCGATAGCGTGCAGCAGTGGGTATAATTACACCCCGAGGAGTGCAGCAGGGGGTATAATTACACTCTGCG
>NW_025175374.1:0-1967 GCF_004010195.1 Chiloscyllium plagiosum | reverse complement strand
CCAGCCAGACCAGAGTCAGTGCCCTAAACTGTGAAGAATCTGAATCTAATGGTTATATATATTTATTTAACCAGCCAGCAGAATGTCAATGCACTAACCTGAGGAGACTCAAAATCTCCTGGTTATATGTATTTAAACAGACAGCACAGAGTTAAAGCCCTTAGCTGAGGAGACTTTAAATCTCCTGAACAGCATAGAGTCAGTGCATTAAACTGAGGAGACACTAAATCCCCTGGATGTAAACATGTATTTAACCAGCCAGCACAGAGATCGTGCCCTATAATGAGCTGACTCTACATCTCCTGGTTACATATATTCATTTAATCAGCCAGCACAGAGTCAGTCACCTAAACATGAGGAGACCCTAAATCTTCTGGGTATATATATATTTATTTAACCACCCAGCACAGAGTCAATGCTGTAAACAGAGGAGAATCTGAATCAGCTTTTTATATGTATATTTACGGGGCTCTGAATCTACAGGTCATATATATTTAACCAGCCAACAGAGTCAGTGCTCTAAAATGAGGAAACTCTAAATTTCCTCGTTATATATAATTATTAAAATGTAGAGTTGAGAGTCGGTGCCCAAAACTGGGGAATCCCTAAATATTCTGGTGATATATATATTAAAACAGCAGGCACAGAGTCCGTGATCTAAACTGTGGAGACACTAAATCGCCTGAATATATCTATTTATTTAACCAACCAGCCCAGACTCAGTGCCCTAAACGGAGGAGACTCTAAATCTCCTAGTTATATTTCTGTATTTAACCAGCCAGCAGAATGTCAGTGCCCTAAACTGAGGAGACTGTAATTCTCCTGGTTCTATATATTTAACCAGCCAACACCGAGTCAGTGCCCTAAACTGAGGAGAATCTGAATCTAATGGTTATATATATTTATTTAATCAGCTAGCAGAATGTCAATGCCCTAACCTGAGGAGACTCTAAATCTCCTGTTTATATGTATTTATTTAACTAGCCAGCACAGTCTCAGTGCCCCATAATGAGCAGACTCTAAATCTTTGGCGATATATATTTAGCCAGCCAGCACAGAGTCTGTACCCTAAACTGAAAAGACTCTAAATCTCCTGATTTTCCATATATTTAATTAACCATCTAGCAGAAAGTCAATGCCCTGGTCTGAGGAGATTCTGAATCTCCTAGTTATATATATTTATTTAACTAGCCAGCACAGTGTCAATGCCCTATTATAAGCAGACTCTAAGAGCGCTGGTTACATATATTTATTTAATCAGCAAGCACAGAGTCGATGCCCTAAAGTGAGGAGAACCTAAATCGTCTGTTTATATATATTTATTTAACCAGCCAGCAGCAAGTCAGTGCCCTAAACTGAGGAGACTGTAATTCTCCTGGTTCTATATATTTAACCAGCCAACACCGAGTCAGTGCTCTAAACTGAGGAGAATCTGAATCTAATGGTTATATATATTTATTTAATCAGCCAGCAGAATGTCAATGCCCTAACCTGAGGAGACCCTAAATCTCCTGTTTATATGTATTTATTTAACTAGCCAGCACAGTCTCAGTGCCCCATAATGAACAGACTCTAAATCATTGGTGATATATATTGATCCATCCAGCACAGAGTCAGTGCCCTCGACTGAGAACATTCGGTAATTCCTAGTTAGATATGCTTATTTAACTAGCCAGCCAAAAGCCAGTGCACGGAACTGAGGAGACGCTAAATAAAGCGGTTATATATATTGAAACAGACAGCACAGCGACAGTGCCCCAAACTGAGGAGATTCTAACATATATATTTATCGATCCAGCACATAATCTGAGCCCGAAACTGAGGCAACTCTAACTCTCCTAGTTATATTTATTTATTTTGATTCCGCCAGCGCACAATCAGTGCCCCAAAATGAGGATAATCTAAATCGACCTGGTTATATATATTTAACCAGGTAGCGCAGAGTCATTGCATTAACTGAGGAGATT
>NW_025175373.1:0-1967 GCF_004010195.1 Chiloscyllium plagiosum | reverse complement strand
ACGGTTGGAGGAGGCTGAGGAGAGGCGTGAGACACTAGGTGAGAGATGGTGGTGGGAAGACAGGTGAGAGACAGGCTGTGGCGAGAGGGGTGAGGGACTGGGGTGGAAAGAGGAAGGGCATGGGGAGAGAGGTGAGGGACGGAAGATTAGATTAGATTCTCTACAGAGTGGGAACAGGCCCTTTGACCCAGCAAGTCCACACCGCTCCTTCGAAGAGAAACCCACCCAGACCCATTCCTCTACCCTATATTTACCCCTGACTAACGCACTGAACACTATGGGCAATATAGCATGGCCAAATCACCTAACCTGCAATCTTTGGATTGAGGGAGGAAACCGGAGCACCCAGAGGAAACCCACGCAGATATGGGGAGAATGTGCAAACTCTACAGACAGGCGGGAATCGAACCTAGGTCCCTGGTGCTGTAAGGCAACAGTGCTAACCACTGAGCCACCATGCCATGGGAAATGGGGAGGAGAGGGTCGGGATTGAGGGCGAGTGTGTGAGGAGATGGTAGGGATAGAGATAGATATATATAAGGAGAAATATGAATATGGAGTGGGATGGGGTAGAGCGAGACAAATGGGAGAGGGATGGAGATGGATGCCAAGTCTTTAGTTGCAAAATCTGTTTTGGAATTGTGATAGTACCACACCAAAACAATGGATGGTATTTTGAATTTTAAGATAGGACTTCAGGCAGAATAATGAGGGTCAAGTATGTTTTTCCATCGCTACCTGTCACAGACCTAGCAGCTCTGTACTTTGGGACTTGAATAACTTGGTCAGTAATTGTGCTGTGGAGGCAATATTTATGCTAAACTCTGAAGTCCCCCTTCCCAGGGTACTGCCTACACCCTCCGTGTTTCCTCCAAATGTCATTCAAGATTAGATTAGATTACTTACAGTGTGGAAACAGGCCCTTCGGCCCAAGCCCACACTGACCCTCCAAAGAGCAACCCACCCAGACCCTTACATTTACCCCTTCATCTAACACTACAGATAATATAGCATGGCCAATTCACCTAACCAGCACATCTTTGGACTGTGGGAGGAAACCGGAGCACCCGGAGGAAACCCACACAGACAATGCACAAACTCCACACAGACAGTGGCCCAAGGCGGGAATTGAACCCGTGTCTCTGGCGCTGTGAGGCACCAGTGCTAACCACCGTGCCACCCATTCAACATGGAGAAATATTCATCAGCCAAGGCTGAGTGGTACAAAGTCATCAACAGAAGTTCCTTTGTCCACGTTTGACCCGTTGCCATCAGAATTCATGGGATCCAGAGTCAATTTTGAGGACTGCTTGGCAGCTCCCTCTTGACTATGTCACTGTGTGGCCACTTCTACTGGGTCTGTCCTGTCATTGGGACAGGACATATTCAGGGGATGGTGATGGTGTGTAAGGCACAGGTAGTTCTCCTATAACGTTTGCTCATTAAACACAATCTGTCTGTAATGTAATTGCCAACCTTCCTTCTATAAAGCAAACTCCCGTTTGCTGTTATGCAATTCTCATCCCTGGCACTAGGTGTTGCGGTGTGCGGAAGACTGGACTCTGCGTCACCATCACGTGATCAGTCGGCTCATATGCTTTCTCATGAACAGCTTCATGTAGAGCTTGGTAACCAACTGCAACAAAATACCAGAACAGGGGCTTGGACGTGGTCAGTCAGCTGCTCAGGGTAGTCAGAGTCAGAAAGCCCAGTATCCGGGTGAGGGAGAGAAAGGTGGGTCGCACCCTGTTAGTTTTGGTGCATGTCCTGAGGGGGTGAGGAGGCAGTGCAGAAGAGATTCAGGGTTAGTGAGAGTCAGATGTTAATGAAGTTGAGAGTGATTGGGGAAGAGGTTGCAGGAAACGGTTGGTATCGTGGAGAGAGCGAGGGTGAGGTAATTTGAAAAGATGGTGGCACTTCCACTGGCAGAGTAGTTTCATTGTAATACAAGCAGGAGTAGGCCATTT
>NW_025175372.1:0-1967 GCF_004010195.1 Chiloscyllium plagiosum | reverse complement strand
GGTAAAAGAGGAAGTGTTGTTACATTATTAATTTTAGAGTCAGTTACTGCAGTAAGAGGATCTTCTATTGCGGCTTGGTGGTTCGAATTCAGGTTCAAAACCATGACAGACACACCGCTGGGGATATATTGTCGACTCCCAGATAAAAGAAAGTATAGGAGCTGATATAAAACCAATTTACAGAGGTGTGTTAATATAACAATAGGATCATTATATTCAGGCATTTCAATTCCAAACATTCATTCCGGCAGTGATAATTTTTTAGAGGGGACGGATGCCTTGAAAATTATTCCACAGAGCTTCTTATGTCAACGTGTAGCAGATACAACAATGGGCGGGGTTGTGCTGGGCCTCACCGTTAGGAACGAAGCCAGTCAGCTGTTGCAGACAGGATTGGGAACGCATGAAAGGACCAGTGGCCGTGACTCATATGTTTTGAGTTTGCTAAGGAAAAGACCCAAAACTGTTTGAAAAATAAATGCTTTTTGGATTTGGGAGACCAATTTTATGAAAAAAATATGACAGGATCTGGCCAAAGTGCATTTGCTTCTGGGTGAAACTGTAGCAGAACAGCGTGGGGCGGGGAGTTGGGGGAATCACTTGATCGAAATGTAATGGATGACAGTGTCGGCCCAGCATGTTACACCGCAGATACAATTTAGGAAAACAAGCCAAGAGAACTTCAGATGTCGACACAAATTTCGAACAGAACTAAAAAGGATAGAGAAGCTGAAAGCAGTTACAAAGTGAGCAGGTCAATGGAGGTCCGAAAAGAATATAGAAAGTGTACGGCTAAACATAAACGTCAGTAAAAGAACAGAAGTGGAGGCGGGGAATTAAAACATTAGAGGGTGAGATTCGCAAGAATTCAAAGTCATTCTTTCGGTTTATTAAGGGGAAGATGGATAACGTGGGATAGAATGGGGAGTATTAGGGACCAAGGGACCCTAATACACGGACCCAGAGAATATATTAACCACGGACCTTCTTTCGGTCTTTAGATTGAAGAAGGACTTCCTGGATTGAGGGAGAGAGACCGTGTGATCCTTGAGTGAATTGATACAGAAGCTGACGAAGAATTGGAAGTTTAGAGAGTGGGTACAGAAGCTGACGAAGAATTGGAAGTTTAAGCGGGATAGAGAGTGGGCAAATCACAGATCAGGATGCGCTGTGTCTTAGGCTGACGTGGAAGATGAGTGAGGAGATTACAGTCTCTTAACCTTTCATTTTTGTTTTGCCTCTGGCCACAGAGAAGGTGTGATAGGACAGGATAATACCTATTATTGGTACAACTTTCAGAGTGCTAGAAATACCGCATGGGGTTAAAGACCACCAAGTCTCATATCAGCGAGAGGGAAAAAAATGCAGAAAATTCTGTGGGTTGTTGAGTCTGGCTCATTAAATATATTCAGGGTTGAGGCAGACTGATTTTCATACAACGTTTATGGGGAAAATGCAGGCAAGTGGAATGGGGGATTTTCAAACCAGATCTCACCTAATGGAAAAGCAGACTCAGTGAGCGGATAGACATACTGTTGTCCCTATGTATCATTTTTACAATAGCCTTATATTCACTGGAACATCAACCTCTCTCGCAGTGCAGTGAGAAACAGTTTCGAATGCCGTCGAAGGATTCAAGGAATTCCTAAATGCAAAACGACTAGACAGAAAGTACTAAGGGACTGTGACAATGCGGATTGACTGTCGGGATGAAGATTAGCATCAGCGCGGTCAGTACTACCAAAAGGAAGACCTCAGTAAGACACCCTCCAAGGCCAATCAGTGACATTGGCTGGAGAGCAGGTAGTCAGTGGTCAGGTGTCAAGGAGTGCCTAATGCCTGAGTGCTACCTCACTGCAGTGTTTCCCTCCTTCCCTAACCAAAACTAAATGCGAAGGGGTAGAAAGAGACATGCTGTTATTAGCAGAGTAAGAAGTAATGTTTGGCTCAAGAGGCTTTGGAATGCA
>NW_025175371.1:0-1967 GCF_004010195.1 Chiloscyllium plagiosum | reverse complement strand
GATTGTCTAGCCAATGAATGGCACGAGGCTGTTGCTCTTTCAATCCCTCTGCAATGGCACGTGAACTCACTGGTGCTTCCGCTGGTGGGAGGAGTGGATAAAGCCCTTCCCACACTGAGAGCATGTGAATGGTCTCTCCCCGGTGTGGACCCGCTGGTGTGTCCGCAGGTTGCCCACCTGACTGAATCCCTTCCCGCACACGGAGCAGGTGAATGGCCTTTCTCCGGTGTGGACCCGCTGGTGGGTCAGCAGGGTGGAAGAATCGAGGAATCCCTTCCCGCATTGAGAGAAGGCGAACGGCCTCTCCCCGGTATGAACCCGCTGATGGGTCATCAGCTTAGCCGAGCAAGTGAACCCCTTCCCGCATTCAGGGCATCTGAAGGGCCTCTCCCCTGTGTGGACCCACTCATGCCTCTGCAGATTGCCCAGCTGACTGAATCCCTTCCCACACACAGAGCAGGTGAATGGCCTCTCCCCTGTGTGGACCTGCTGGTGTGCCAGCAGGCCGGAGGAATTGCTGAAGGTCTTCCCGCACTCGGGACATCTGAAGGGCTTCTCCCCGGAGTGGACTGGCTGGTGGGCCAGCAGGCTGGAGGAGCGGTTAAAGCTCTTATCGCACTCTGCGCAGAAGAATGGCCTCTCCCTGGTGTGGAGCTCCTGGTGCCTCATCAGGTTGGAGTAGCGGGTAAAGTCCCACTTGGGGCAGGAGAATGGCCTCTCCCCGGTGTGGACCCGCTGATGCTTCAGCAGGGCGGAGGATTCGGTGAAGGCCTTCCCGCATTCAGGGCAGCTGAAGGGCCTCTCACCCGTGTGGACCCGCCAGTGGGGCAGCAGGTGGGAGGAGCGGGTAAATCCCTTCCCACACTCAGGGCAAGAGAATGGCCTTTCTCCATTGTGGACCCGTCGGTGGGCCCAGAGAGTAGATACATGTGTAAAGCCCTTCCCACACTCAGGGCAGGAGAACGGCCTCTCCCCGGTGTGACTGCGTCGATGACTTTCCAGGGCAGATGGGACACGAAAGCCTTTCCTGCAGTTGCCACACTTCCATGGTTTCCCCATGGACCGGGATTCCTCAGGTTTCTCCATGGCTGAAGCTTCAGCTGTACACAAACGCATGTAGAGCCCCTTGCCACCATGAACTCCTCTTTCCAGGCTGTATACATGTTTCAGGTTCCACACTCAGTGTGCTGCAACACTGGGCTCTTTCATCCCACTGATGCTGAAAACGTACTGAAACAGGAACCTAAAAAGCTTTGCTCCATCTGACAGGATCCTTGTCTAAAATCGTTGCAGTCCCAATGGATTTGAGTGACTTGCAGACATTGAAGTGAAAGTGAGAACTGCAGACCCTGGAGAGTCAAAGTCGAAAATTGCATTGCTGGAAAAGCACAGCAGGCAGCATTCACATAGGCGGCCAATCAGGCATAAGCCTTTCATCTGTTAATTTTGAAACATCCACCTTTAAATCTTCAAATACTCTGTAAGAAGAGATGACAAAACTCATCACTACCAGTTCAAAGCAGAATTCCACTTTCTGTGGAACATTCTTTTCTTTTGTTATTCTGAAACATTGAAAGCACCATCCCACACTGTCTTTCTCCTGCTCTGTTCTCACTCCACTCTAACTAATTCTCCTGAAGGTGCTGTTTCAAGATCTTACAGGGGCAGAAAAGCAAAAACGTCAAGACTGACATCTCTTTGAATTTTGGATAACTCCACCTGAAAAGTTAATATCTTTTATAACATTTTGAAACTGCTGAGATTGAGCGGGACTGATTTTGGGAGGCAAAAAAAGTGTGTAAATTAAGGATGAAACTGCAATGCAGCTTCTTGGGAAACAACTGTACACGAAATCGGTAACGTCCCCGGGAAGGGTGTTGGGGTGGATGAATAAGACATCAATGCATTGACACTGATACCTGAGAGAAACTGAGCATACAAACGTGCCAAACGTTAGTGGCAAGCCA
>NW_025175370.1:0-1967 GCF_004010195.1 Chiloscyllium plagiosum | reverse complement strand
TTTTCCAGCAACACAGTTTCAGCTCTAATACAACATAGAACATGACAGTGCAGTACAAGCCCTTTATGGAACCGCTCGGCTAACAAAGGAAGTTAGAGTAATAGAACATAGAACATCACAGCGCAATACAGGCCCTTGAAACAACCGCTTGGCTAATAAAGGAAGTTAGACTCAAAGAATGTAGAGCCTTACAGCGCAGTACAGGCCCTTTATGGAACTCCTCAGCTAATAAATGAAGTTAGACTAATACAACATATGACGTAACATCACTTCATGGAATTGTTTGACTAATAAATGAAGTTTGACTCATAGAACACAGCACATTACAGCGCAGTACAGTGGCACAGTGGTTAGCACTGCTGACTCACAGCTCCAGAGACCCGGGTTCAATTCCTGCCTCAGGTGACTGACTGTGTGGAGTTTGCACATTCTCCCCGTGTCTGCGTGGATTTCCTCTGGGTGCTCCGGTTTCCTCCCACAGTCCAAAAATGTGCAGGCTAGGTGAATTGGCCATGCTAAATTGCCTGTAGTGTTAGGGGAATGGGTCTGGGTGGATTGCGCATTGGTGGTTTGGAGTGGACTTGTTGGGCTGAAGGGCCTGTTTCCACAATGTAAGTAATTTAATCTTTATGGAATCGCTCAGCTAATAGCGGAGTTAGACTCATCATACAAACAGCATTACTGCGCAGTATCGGCCTTTATGGAACCACTCGGCTAATAGTGGACATTAGAATAATACATCATAGAACAATCCAGTGCAGTAAAGAGCTTTATGGAACAGCTCAGCTAATAAAAGAATTTAGACTCATAGAACATAGACCATGGCAGCGCAGTACAGGCCCTTTATAGAACTGCTCGGCTGATAAAGAATGTTAGACTCGTCGGAAACATTACATTATAGTGCAACACAGTCCCTTTATGGAACTGCTCGGCTAATAAACAAAGTTAGACCACTACAACATATCACATGACAGTGCAGTACAGGCCCTTTATGGAACCGCTCCACTAACAATAAAAGTTACACTAATACAACGTTGCACATTGTAGCGCAGTGCAGGCCCTTTATGGAACTGCTAGGCTCATAAAGGACATTAGACTAATACAAAGTAGACTATTACAGCACAGTACACGCCCTATATAGAAACGCTCAGCTAATAATGAGAGGTCCACACATAGAACATAAAACATTACAGGGCAATACAGGCCCTTTATGGAACCACTCGTCAAATAAAGGAAGTTAGACTAATGCAACATAGAACATTACAACACAGTACAGGCCTTTTATGGAACTGTTCGGCTAACAAAGGGCATTCGTCGAACACAGCATAGAAAATTGTAGTGCAGTACAAGCCCTTTATGGAACCGCTCATCTAATAAAGAAAGCTAGACTAATGCAACATCGACCATGACAGCGCAGTGCAGGCCCTCTATAGAACTGCTCGGCTAATAAAGAATGTTACACTCATAGGAAACATTACATTAGAGTGCAACACAGTCCCTTTATGGAACTGCTCGGCTAATAAACCAGTTAGACCACTACAACATAGAACATGACAGCGCAGTACAGGCCCTTTCTGGAACCACTCGGCTAATAAAGGAAGTTAGACTAATACAACATAAAACATTACAGCGCAGTACAGCCCCTTTATGGAACCACTCGGCAAATAAAGGAAGTTGGACTAATACAACATAGAACATGACAGCACAGTACAGGCCCTTTATGGAACCGCTCGGCTAATAAAGAAATTTACACTCAAAACAGAGAACATGACAGTGCAGCACAGGCCCTTTATGGAACCGCTCATCTACTAAAGAATGTTAGACTCATAGAGCATAGAACATTACAGCACAGAAAAGGCCCTTTATGGAAACACTCGTCTAATAAAGGAAGTTAGACTAATGCAACATAGACCATGACAGTGCAGTACAGGCCTTTAATGATTCTGGATCAGTGGTGCTGGAAGAGC
>NW_025175369.1:0-1967 GCF_004010195.1 Chiloscyllium plagiosum | reverse complement strand
GTCTGCGTGTGTGTGTGTGTGAGAGTTTGTGTGTGCGTGTGTGAGTGTATGTGTGAGTGTGTGAGTGTGCGCGTGCTGCTATCCCTCACACCAGATGAACATTGGTGCAATCTCACTCCCGTTAATGTTCCCTGCTGACTGAAGAAGACACTTCAGAGGCTGGTGATTGTAAAAGGTTTTAATTTCCAAACCGTTAAACTTCCCTGTGGAGAGGGAACAGAGAAAGCTGCTGTCCAGCCCAGCCCAGCCCCAGGGAGGGGCCCTCACCCTGACAGTGACTGCTGTGTGTCACTCAGTACAGAGAGAGAGAGAGAGAGCTGGGAGAGTGTGACAGAGTGAAGCTGCAAGGCAATGTTACTCATTGGGGATCTTCCGGAATGTTCCTGAGCGGGGAGGGTGAGAGAATCAACCCCAGACAATGCTCCTCACGAGAATAAAAGGTCCCTCCAAGCTTCCTTCATGTGCTCTCCGAATCGCCTGTAACAGAGACCAGAGTTAGTTCCTGGCATCACCTTGGAGCTCAATTCCACTGGGAGAGGCATCACTGTGCAACAGGGTTACTAAGAGGCCCAAGAGGCACTGCCAAGGCAGGGAGGGGGAGTGGGGGCAGGGTGTGAGAGCAGGTCAGCTCAGCGATGGTCAATGCTCACGTCGCAATAGGAAACTATCCAGTTCATGTACACGATGGCCAAGCTCCTCTCCGACTGGATTGGAATACAGAGACCAGATAGTGCTCGGAGTGGTGTATACCTGAGGGATACGGAGACCGGAACAGTGCACAGTGCTCCGAGTGTGGGTCTGACTGAGGGATACGGAGACCGGAACAGTGCACAGTGCTCCGAGTGTGGGTCTAACAGAGGGATACGGAGACTGGAACAGTGCACAGTGCTCCGAGTGTGGGTCTGACTGAGGGATACTGAGACTGGAACTGTACACAGTGCTCCGCGTGTGGGTCTAACTGAGAGATACAGAGACTGGAACTGTGCACAGTGCTCCGAGTGTGGGTCTAACAGAGGGATACGGAGACTGGAATAGTGCACAGTGCTCCGAGTGTGGGTCTGACTGAGGGATACGGAGACTGGAACTGTGCACAGTGCTCCGAGTGGGGTCTGACTGAGGGATACGGAGACTGGAACTGTGCACAGTGCTCCGAGTGTGGGTCTAACTGAGGGATACGGAGACTGGAACATTGCACAGTGCTCCGAGTGTGGGTCTGACTGAGGGATACGGAGACTGGAACAGTGCACAGTGCTCCGAGTGTGAGTCTAACTGAGGGATACAGAGACTGGAACTGTGCACAGTGCTCCGAGTGTGAGTCTAACTGAGGGATACAGAGACTGGACTGTGCACACTGCTCCGAGAGTGGGTCTACCTGAGGGATACGGAGACTGGAACTGTGCACAGTGCTCCGAGTGTGGGTCTGACTGTGGGATACAGAGACTGGAACATTGCACAGTGCTCCGAGTGTGGGTCTGACTGAGGGATATGGAGACTGGAACTGTGCACAGTGCTCCGAGAGTGGGTCTACCTGAGGGGTACAGAGACTGGAACATTGCACAGTGCTCCGAGTGTGGGTCTGACTGTGGGGTACTGAGACTAGAACTGTGCACAGTGCTCTGAGTGTGGGTCTAACTGAGGGATACAGAGACTGGAACTGTACACAGTGCTCCGAGTGTGGGTCTGACTGTGGGGTACTGAGACTGGAACTGTGCACAGTGCTCCGAGTGTGGGTCTAACTGAGGGATACAGAGACTGGAACAGTGCACAGTGCTCCGAGTGTGGGTCTAATTGAGGGATACTGAGACTGGAACTGTGCACAGTGCTCCGAGTGTGGGTCTAACCGAGGGATACGGAGACTGGAACAGTGCACAGTGCTCCGAGTGTGGGTCTGACTGAGGGATATGGAGACTGGAACGGTGCACAGTGCTCCGAGCGTGGGTCTGACTGAGGGATATGGAGACCGGAAC
>NW_025175368.1:0-1967 GCF_004010195.1 Chiloscyllium plagiosum | reverse complement strand
CTCAGTTGTTTGTACCGAAATCGTCTCTCACAATCTCCAAGCAATTTTTTTCTTAAGATTTCCTTTTTTTTCAATCATTTAATGTGACATTTGATTTGAAGACTAGTTCCCGTTTCCCCTATTGTAGTCTTTACTATAATTTAAAATTCCGTGTTAGTTGAACTAAAGAACAAATGGATACACTCCCATTGTTTTCTTGTATACCAAAAAAAGCAAATCTAAAGCAATTTTATCATGAAAATGACATTGCTCATCACATCATCATAGCTGCAGAAGTGTTTTTCCCTGACAGGGAATGAAGATTCAGGAGGCAGGCTGAGCTCAGAGTGGAAGATGTTTACTCATGAAGCAATCATTTAATGAAGGGATCGTCCCCCGAGGCCAATCTCGGAAGGGAGATCCATGACACTGTAACATGCACAGTAAAAAGCTGCATTTTTATGCACCTATAATGTGACAGCCCTCTCCTCCTCACCCAGACACACAAACCAAACATATCATCGCAGATGGGCATCCTAATGGACAGTCCCAGATTCTTATCATCTCATGTTGTTTAACAGGTGCTATAATCTCCAGGCCTTGGGATCTTTCCACGCATCTCATTCATTCAGATTCCAAAGTTATTGCTACACTCCCTCGGGCCTCTCAGGATGCCTTCTCTGGTGGGACATTTGGAATTCTATTGTTTATTATATTTTACTTTACCAAAGTTAATTACTCCTCATATTGTTCACTGTCCTAATTATTTATGCACAAAGAAATACAAACGACAGTTAGTTTTAACTTACTTGCTATAAGATTAGTAATATGACTTGTGTTATAAGGTTCATTATATTGTGTAAAATTATATAGCTATTCTTGCTGTCAGGACTTTATAATTAATGGGCAGTGAACATCATATCTTGAAGCTAATTCCTAAAACTAGCTAACTTCACATGTAAGTCTAAATGCTTTTCTGTAATGCTTTTGAATAGACGTTGGTTACATGTATATAACTTGCGTTGGAAATTACCCCTATGATTCTCAAGAATCTGCAATTAGAACCTTTGTTTAATGTTCTGAGTAACTTTAAATTATAGCTATTTCTGACAAACAAATCTTCTGTTGTCATGATAGCTGCTTTGTGAGTTAACTGGGCTGCATCCTGCAGCTGCTGTTTATTCATTTACTGGGACAATTATCCTTTAATTTATGAAGATCGGGATTAGTCATTTGTCTGTATGCTGTCTGGAATTCTATAGTCCTGGCGGTGGAGTCGGTCCACTGGTAGTGTGTTATTTTAGTGAAATGCTGGAACAGACTGTTAGTCTTGTTTTTCACCCCTCTGACACTTGTGTTTTAGTTCTAAGGTACTCTGCCTCTTTCTGATTGTCAGGCGTTTTGTATGAGCAAATATGAACTATTTTCTATTCCAGATGGAGGCAGGCCACACCCACAACAGAAAATCAACTAAGATTCAAGTATTACAAACAAAATCACCATTCGCTACCATTGGTACCTGTACAGTGCAATACGTTTCCGTCACTGAGCCTTAATTTCACACTGAAAGTTGGATATACTGGATTTGATCAATTATTAAATATTAGATATAAGCAACAATTAATCTTAAAACCATTTCATAGCAAACTTTAAAAATGATTAGAAATCTCATATAGCTGCCTGTGATGTGTCAAAAAGAACAATATTTATTGGAGTGCAAAACAATCAGACGTCTGTTAATATGTAAGACCGAATATTAATCCAAAGATTTCTGTGAACATCCAAAGGAGAAAGGAACAGATATTACCTGTGAGTGTTGGATGGGGAATCATGAGTTAGTTTGAGGTTGTGCCGACCTGGAATAAGAGAACTATTATTCTTTGTAATATTGGCACTAAGACATAATGGATTAAACTAAAATGTGAATTTGATGATGTTTGTTACGAAACCTAAGATGAATTGCTGTGTGATTTTTGGAGAGACAATTA
>NW_025175367.1:0-1967 GCF_004010195.1 Chiloscyllium plagiosum | reverse complement strand
AGCGACACATTTTCAGCTCGGATCTCCAGCATCTGCAGACCTCACTTTCTCCTCAAGTAACTCAAGCAGTTGATCATTCAGCATGCTACTTTCATGGTTATGCAATTTTAAATAAGGTGGGGCAAGGGGAACTCACAAATAAGCCATAATTAGGAAATTAGTGTATGTATACTGACTTTGAATGCTAGTGCATTCCCGCATCATGGATGCAGAACATACCCTCTGTGACATTATGGAAGTTAATAGTCCATAGAGCAGTTGAAATTATTTCACAAGCTGAAGAGTGAAATGAAGCAATTCCTAAACATCTCAACGTAAATTGTGTTACTGCTTTGGACCAGCTTCCAGAGTGTGTTATACCATAATTAATGTCACTTCCAGTTATATTTTACACATTGAAGGGCATTGAATTTTCCAGACGAGGTATTTTATACCTGCCATTCTGTCTGCCTAGGAGACTTACACACCAGAGCACTACCTACAGCACTCTATACTTGTGCAAAGCATTTCCACAAGAATACTTTTTTCTAAAGTACACTGTTTTTTGTTGTACGTTTCAATTGAACCTTCACTGCTGTTTACAGTAATCTGTAATATGGTACTAAGCTTTGAGTCAGAATAAAACGTCAAATAGGATATTAAGCAAAATAAGTAATTCTAATCTGAAGCTATTTCATACATAGAGATGAGAGAGATTTTCATCTTATTACTTGCTGATTTATAAACCGCCGGATATTTATTGCCATTGAGATCAATGGAAATTCAAATTGAGTTGCATTCACACTAAACAGTACAGCCACAGTGGCAATATTAAGCTGGATGTCAAGTTGAAAATCAACTGCATTATTGAATGCAGTTCTGTTGCTTTGATCAGATTAAGTTACTATCTTGATAGTCTAGTACTCAGTCCTGAGAGGTATTTGTATGCAAGAAGGAGTGGGAGAACTTTCCCTCCACTGGCTGAAAGTTACCATTTCCCTTTGCTTCTGGCCCCCATAATCCTGCTCTGTTGATGGGCCAATCCTGCAACACCACACTCTCCCTCAAACACTTGACTTTTCTTTGGGTGGCTCCACAATCCTCAAGGGCCAGGAGGCACTATACTGGTCATAGGCATGTGCCACTGCTACCTCTCCAAAGTTGTTAAATGCTAGACCTGCCATCCTCTAATTGGCTGGCAGCTGTTGGTAACCACAACACTGTATTCAATGGTTTCCTGCTAGGAGAAGGTCCTCTGGTATTCTCATAAGCACCTGATAGGCACAAGCTCTGGTAACCTTCTTTTGAAGAGTTTAAGCAAGTTTCTGAGCACTTTTTCAGGCAGTGCAAGAAACACCTGCCAATATTAGAAATTTGTGTCTGATGTATTTATTTATAAAGTCCAGGATCTGTTATATCCTAACTATTTCCTCAATGTGCCTTACCGCTTTCACTGATTTTTTCATTTATCCCTACAGATCTCTTTATCCCCCTCCTTCTTTAGAATTAATTCCAGCGTTGTTCACTTTCTTTGTTCCTCCCTTCAAAATCTATCACTTTGACATGTCGACATTGTACTGGTCTCATGTCTATCCTTTCCATCAGTCTATCTCTGTCTTCCTGAGATCCAGACTTGTATTTACAATAATTCCAAGTTGTGTTATTTGAAAATTTTAAAACTGCTTCCTGCATACCCATGTCCAGGTCAGTAATATACATTAGGCCGTGTAGTTCCCCAATATTGACTCTTGGAGAATCCCAATCCATACGTTCCTCTTTACCTTTCTAAACTTTCTCTCCTTGACCTCAGCTCTGTCACAAGCCTTTATAATCTATACCCCTCTCCCAGTCCTGATCTCCCCCATTTCCCCCTCATATCCAGTCTTTCTGATTTCCTGGAGCCCTTCTCTCTGAGACTTTCTGATCTCCTTCATGTAATTCTCACGGTCTTTCAGATCTCCATCACCCTATCACTTCCCAATGCCCCC
>NW_025175366.1:0-1967 GCF_004010195.1 Chiloscyllium plagiosum | reverse complement strand
GGTTTCCAGCATCTGCAGTCCTCGTTTTTACCTAGGAGGATGGCGTAGCCCATTCTTGCTGACACGTGATGATCACTCAGCTACCATGGTATGTTCAGGATAGTGTATAGTGTTGAGGTAGAATGTGGATGTCTAATATAGACATGACCCCATTACCTGCATCCAGCATGGCTCACTGTATGGTAGTGTGCTTAGCCCTCATCTGCAGGGTTCGCTATCAATGATTGTTCTGGTATCTAAGAAATTCTCCTGCCCTTTCTGTGCCCATCTTTCAACTAAGCATGATAGGCCCTGCTGTGCAGATATAATGCTGCCCATGCCTCAACAAGGGTTTTTGATGGAGCAGAGTATAGGGCTGCTGAAGATGCGGATCTACAGCTTGGTCCAGTCTTGGGGATGCCCACAGAGTGTTGCATCCACCCCTGGCATGCTGGGCACTGCACAATTGGAGCAGGCACTAAGGCAATATCATGAATGCAGAAGGATGGATCAGTCTTCTGAGGAGGAGAACAAGGACACTGGGGTAAAGGATACTGATATGATCCATATCAGAGATCAGCTGAGATGCTTGCTACCTGCCAGAAAGAACCTCAATGACACCTGCTTCCAAGAGAATAGCTGGTTCAGCACACGATTCTAAACTGTTCCAGTTTTTTGGTCTTAATTCATAAACCTTGTTGGCATTGTAGAGGTGACTTTCAGCTTCTGTTGGCTTTAGTTTTTGCACTCTTTTCTGATTTGTAAATAAAAAATCACATATGTGTTTGTATTTGTCTGATTGCTTCCCTTACATTGCAGTGGGAAGATACTGCCCTGTATAATGCTGGCTTAGAGGGAGTTTAGACAGAATGTAATGTGTGTGGTGTGGTGATTGAACAGCAATGGAAGGTAAGAAAATGGGGTTGCATATGTGAAGAAGGGTCAGATATCCCAGCTATGTTCTGTCCCGTAGTGATTGCTGTGTCATGACATCCTCATTGTGCAATGATTGACAAGATTGATAATGCTTGTCAGGGTGCAAGGCTACCTTTTAAAGATGGCTTCGGTGCAAGAGATGCTGGTCTTTGGGCAGATATCTGCTGGAGGGGCAAAAGTTTGTGGAAAAGGTGCATGGTGAGCTGGGGTAAAAATCTGAATGTGAGAAGTGCCATACAGGCAAGATGGGCAATTAATGAGGTGAGTTTGGTCAGGTACGACAAGTGATCTTGGTACACCTGGTGGTGACAAACCTCCAAAAGTACTCACTGCAATTCAGGTTTGCCAAAAGATGTAAGATTCAGCCCAGAGCTAACATTTCAGCTCATGGACATTTTATCAAGTTGAAGAATCACGAACCTTGAGTGTTAACTGTTTCCCTCCTAATCTGTTGAGTATTTCCAGCATTTTCATTTTCTCTTTTGATAAAGACGAGATACTGCAGAGCTTATTAGTTACTCACTAAACATGGCAGAAAGCATGCTGTTGCATTTTTAGGTATAAGTACATTTTTAATTAGAGTCATAGTCTCACAGCACAGAGACAGGTTCTTTGGCCCAAACTGGTCAATATCAACTAAAATGTCCATCCCCATTTCCCTGTACTTGGCACATATTCTTCTAATCCTTTCCTATCCATGTATTTATCAAAATGTACTTTAATTGTTGTTAACGTACCCACCTCAAACTCTTCCACTGGCAGCTCATTCCATATACGTACCACCCTCTGTGTAAAAATGTTGCCCCTCATGTTCTCTTTTATTCTTTCCCTTCTAATCTTAAACTGCTGCCCTCTCATCCTGGATTCCCCAACCCTGGGAAAAAGACTAAGTGCATTCATCCTATCCATGCCTCTCATGATCTTACACATTTCTATAAGATCCCCCCTCAGTCCCCTACGCTCAAAAGAAAAAAAACTCCTAGATTGTTCAACCTCCCTATAACTCAGAACACGGAGTTTTGGCACATCCTTGTAAAGTTCTTCTGCACTCT
>NW_025175365.1:0-1967 GCF_004010195.1 Chiloscyllium plagiosum | reverse complement strand
GGGGGGGTCTCTCTGACTCTCTGTCTGTCCCCCACGTCATTCCAGGCCCGTCCCCACGCGAGTCCCGTCCCCCTTCCCCTCCCGAGTGTCCTACCTCCAGCCTCTGGGCCCACTCCCGTGTCTCCCGCTCCCTCTCCCGGCCCAGCTCCTCGTTCCTCTCCAGCAGGGCCTTGCCCAGCTCAGCGGCCAGCTGCAGCTCCCGCTCTCTCTCCCAGGTGTCCTGGGCTGGTTGCGGCCTCGGAGCCAGGCTCCTGTCGCCGGGTGACGGAGGCCGCTCTCCCTCTGGACCGACCGCCGTGTAGGAATCCTGCCTCCTCAGGACGAAGGGATAGAAGGTCTCCTCCAGGCTGGGGGCGCGGGATCCTGCTGTGCGCCCCGCCCCGGGCCTGTGCATGGCCTCCAAGCCTCAACTCCGGTGCCTTGTTGGCCAAGGCGCCATCTTGTTTCAGAGGGGAGCCCTCCTTCTTCCTCCTCCTCCTCCTCCTCTGTCTGTCTGTCTATCTATCCCTCCCGGAGCAATCACCTCACTCCCCCTCGTGAGGCCGGGAATCTGCAAGAGAAAATGGCACAGGTCTCATTTCTTAGTCTTACATAACCTCCTCTTGCTGACCTGCTCCCACCCCACCGCCTTGTGGAGGAGGGGCTGAATGGCCTCCTGTTCCTGTGTAACAGGCTGGAGGAGGAGGGAGGGGGCTGAATGGCCTCCTGTTCCTGTGTAACAGTCTGGAGGAGGAGGGGCTGAATGACCTCCTGTTCCTGTGTAACAGGCCAGAGGAGGAGGGGCTGAATGGCCTCCTGTTCCTGTGTAACAGGCTGGAGGAGGAGGGAGGGGGCTGAATGGCCTCCTGTTCCTGTGTAACAGGCTGGAGGAGGAGGAGGGGCTGAATGGCCTCCTGTTCCTGTGTAACAGGCTGGAGGAGAAGGTGCTGAATGGCCTCCTGTTCCTGTGTAACAGGCTGGAGGAGGAGAGGGGCTGAATGACCTCCTGTTCCTGTGTAACAAGCTGGAGGAGGGAGAGGGGCTGAATGGCCTCCTGTTCCTGTGTAACAGGCCGGAGGACGAGGGGCTGAATGACCTCCTGTTCCTGTGTAACAGGCTGGAGGAGGAGAGGGGCTGAATGGCCTCCTGTTCCTGTGTAACAAGCCGGCGGAGGGAGAGGGGCTGAATGGCCTCCTGTTCCTGTGTAACAGGCCAGAGGAGGAGGGGCTGAATGGCCTCCTGTTCCTGTGTAACAGGCCGGAGGAGGAGAAGGTGCTGAATGGCCTCCTGTTCCTGTGTTACAGGCCGGAGGAGGAGGGGCTGAATGGCCTCCTGTTCCTGTGTAACAGGCTGGAGGAGGAGGGGCTGAATGACCTCCTGTTCCTGTGTAACAGGCCGGAGGAGGGAGAGGGGCTGAATGGCCTCCTGTTCCTGTGTAACAGGCCGGAGGAGGAGGAGGGGCTGAATGGTCTCCTATTCCTGTGTAACAGGCTGGAGGAGGAGGGGCTGAATGGCCTCCTGTTCCTGTGTAACAGGATGGAGGAGGAGGGGCTGAATGGTCTCCTGTTCCTGTGTAACAGGCTGGAGGAGGGAGAGGGGCTGATCGCTCTCCTGTTCCTGTGGGAGAAGTGGGGTCAGTGGTGCGGAGAGTCAGGGACGTGGCTAATGGAGGTGTTGGTGGTGGAGGGGGGCACTCAGTCGGAATATGTGCCGTTCACTCAGTCTCCCCTCACATTTCTCCATCTGCACTACGTTCCGTGACTAAGACTTTCGAACAACACCTCAAACCTCAGCTTGTCCTCCCACAGTCTGTTTCCATCTGAGGGAGGGTGTGAGAAAGAGAGCGAGAGACACATACACGCGCACAAAGGAGATGGGGGAGCGAGGAGGGGCGACGGAAACAGACAGGGGATCTGAGGGACAGTGTCCAAGTGATACTGAAAGAGAGAGAGGGAGACAGAGAGGGAGTGTGAGAGAAAGACAGAGTG
>NW_025175364.1:0-1967 GCF_004010195.1 Chiloscyllium plagiosum | reverse complement strand
TAGATTGGGTTGGGATATCTGGTCGGCATAGACAGATTGGACTGAAGGGTCTGTTTCCATGCTGTACATCTCTATGACTATGTGGTGAAGCAGAAAACAGCCAAAAAAGATCAAACATTGAGTTTCACTCATGGGGATAAAGTGTTCGTATTATGAACAGTGATAGGTGAACCCTCAAAGGCAAAGGTCAGTCGGCCTTATCAATTCAAAAGGAGATTGAGTGAGGTGAATAATTTGATAAGAATGCAGAGAGAAAAGAAATCTCACAATGTGTCATGTGAATATGCTCAAACAGTATTTTGGTAGGGAAGGAAAGCAAAAGGAAGATGTATTGCTTATTACGATGCAGAGTGAAAAATCATATTCAGATAATTCCCCAATAACCACAACTGGACAATGAGGAAATTCTCAGAAATCGGGATAAATTATTGAGCTACCTTCCAGAGGAAAATCAAAATCATCAGTTATTACAATCATATAGGGATATGTAGGAATATGGAGATATGTAGGAATGGGCTGGAAAGTACTAAACTGATTACGCATGATGGAGATATAAGAAATTTTGTTCTGTTCCAATTAAGAAACATTCTTATAGGCTTGACTCTAATATTGGCACAGGTTCAAAAAGAGATTCAAAGCATGCTCAGAAATGTCATAATCAGCGAGTTGCAAAGAATGGAGCTCATCCATAGTGATGGTACCAAAACCAGAAAGTACCCAAACATTGTGCATGGACTATAAAAAAGTCAATGTGATTACAAAATCCAAATCATACCAAAGTCCATGACTGGAAGACTGTATTGAGAAGGTGGGACAAACAACTTATATTTCTAGGTTGACTTACTCAGAGGATACTGGCAAGTACGTTTATCCAAAAGAGCAAAGGAAATTTTGGCTTTTGTAACACTGAATGGATTTTACTGGTTTGAAGTCGCCATTTGAGATGAAGAATGCACCAGCCACATTTCAAAGACTAAGCAATGAGGTAGTTTCAAGATTACCCGTTTGTGTGGTGTACACAGACAATCTGGTGACTTTTAATCACAAATGAAAGGAAAATTGGGGCATCCTGTGGAATTGTTTGATTGCCTTCATGAGGCAGACTTGGTGATAAACATGGCTAAGAACAAATTAGCAAAAGCCCAAGTCATATTCCTGGGCTGTTCCATTGGACATGGACAGATGGCAACAGAGGATGTGCAAACTAAGATTATTGGGGAGTTTCCCATACCCTTGACAAAGAGTGAATTGCTGCAATTCCTGGGTTCAAGGGACTTTTACTGAAAATTCATACTGAACTTTAGCAGCATCATTGCTCCATTGACTAACCTGTTGAAGGACTGCAGAAAATTTCAGTGGATGGATAGGCATTTGATAACGTGAAAGCTGTGTTGACCATCAGGTATTAGCAACACCCAATAATGCAAAGCCGTTCAAGGTGGCTATAGATGCAAGCGATGTGTCAATGCTGTACTCCTACGAAAAGATGACGAAAGTACAGAGACACCTATTCGATATTTTTCCAGAAAGTTTAATGTTTATCAAAATAAATACTCCACCATTGAGAAAGAGACCTTGAGTTTGGTTTTGCTGTTGCAACATTTGTGCAACCATTCAATTTGAAAATTATACAAGTGGCAGGATGAGAACACATAATTGCCGATGCGTTGTCAACACTCTGATGAAGGAAAACTGACGTGTTCAGTGATGAAGAAATTGACTGAAATAGACTGTATTATTGAAAGTTTACATGAGTATTAATAGTGTGAGACTGAAGGCTTTGAAATAAAACCATCTTTGAATACTGATGGTTCATTTTATTCAGGGGAGGGGGATAGGAGTAACGAGACTGTGACTTTTAAGAGATACATTCTATCCTGTTTCTCTTTATGTAGACAGGCCAACAAGGGGCGAAGCTACATTAGATTTGGTATTGGGTAATGAGCCTAGCCAGGTGTTAGACTTGG
>NW_025175363.1:1797-1966 GCF_004010195.1 Chiloscyllium plagiosum | reverse complement strand
ACCAAACTGTCTCGTGCCAGTAAGCACATATATATGGACACACACACACACTCAGTCACTCAAATCTCCTTGACCACCCTGTCTCCTGTCATCAAACAGTTATACACGGAAATACACACACATATAAACTTCCACGAAATTTACATCTGAGGGAATGGCAGTTACTATG
>NW_025175363.1:0-1732 GCF_004010195.1 Chiloscyllium plagiosum | reverse complement strand
CGGGAGCCGTGGTTTACAAAGGAAGTGGAATCTCTGGTCAAGAGGAAGAGGGAGGCTTATGTTAGGATGAGATGTGAAGGCTCAGTTAGGGCACTTGAGGGTTACAAGGTAGCCAGGAAAGACCGAAAGAGAGAGCTCAGAAGAGCCAGGAGGAGACATGAGAAGTTGTTGGCCGATAGAATCAGGGTAAACCCTAAGGCTTTCTATAGGTATTTAAGGAATAAAAGAATGACAAGAATAAGATTAGGGCCAATCAAGGATATTAATGGGAAGTTGTGTGAGGAGTCGGAGGAGATAGAGCAAGCACTAAATGAATATTTTTCGACAGTATTCACTCTAGAAAACGACAATGTTGTCGAGGAGAATACTGAGATACAGGCTGCTAGACTAGGTGGGATTGAGATTCACAAGGAAGAGGTATTAGAAATCCTGCAGAGTGTGAAAATAGATAAGTCCACTGGGCCGGATGGGATTTAGCCTGGGATCCTCCGGAAAGCCAGGGAGAAGGTTGCCGATCCTTTAGCATTGATCTTTAAATCTTCATTGTCTACAGGAATAGTGCCAGAAGACTGGAGGATAGCAAATGTGGTTCCCCTATTCAAGCAGGGGAGTAGAGACAACCCTGGTAATTATAGACCAGTGAGCCTTACTTCAGTTGTTGATAAAGTGTTGGAAAAGGTTATAAGAGATAGGATTTACAATCATCTAGAAATTAATAATTTGATAATGGATCGTCAGCACGGTTTTGTGAAGGTTATGTCGTGCCTTCTTTGAGAAGGTGACCAAACAGGTAGATGAGAGCAAACTTGTTGATGTGGTGTATATGGATATCAGCAACGCATTTTATAAGGTTCCCCACAGTAGGCTATTGTTCAAAATGCGGAGGAATGGGATTGTGGAAGATATAGCAGTTTGGATCAGTATTTGGCTTGCTGAAAGAAGACAGAGGGTGGTGGTTGATGGGAAATGTTCATCCTGGAGTACAGTTACTAGTGATGTGCCGGAAGGGTCGGTGTTAGGTCCACTGCTGTTCATCATTTTTATAAACGACCTGGATGATGGTGTAGAAGGGTGTGTTAGTAAGTTTGCAGACAACACCAAGGTCGGTGGAGTTGTGGATAGTGACGAAAGATGTTTTGTAGGTTACAGAGAAACATAGATAAGCTGCAGAGCTGGGCTGAGAGGTGGAAAATGTAGTTTAATGTGGACAAGTGTGAGGTGATGCACTTTGGTCGGAGGAACAGGAATTCAAAGTATTGGGCTTATGATAAGATTCTTGGTAGTGTAGATGAGCAGAGAGATCTCGGGGTCCAGGTACACAGATACTTGAAAGTTGCCACCCAAGTTGACTGTGTTGTTAAGAAGGCATTAGTAGAGGGATCGAGTTCTTGAACCATGGGGTTATGCTACATCTGTACAAAACTCTGGTGCGGCTGCACTTGGAGTATTGTATACAGTTCTGGTCACCACATTATAAGAAGTATGTGCAAGCTTTGGAAAGGGTGCAGAAGAGATTTACTAGGATCTTGCCTGGTATGGAGAGAAGGTCATCCGATGAAAGTCTGAGGGACTTGAGGCTGTTTTCGTTGGAGAGAAGAAGTTTGAGACGTGACTCAATAGAATCAGAGGGTTAGATAGGGTGGACAGGGAGAGCCTTTTTCCAAGTATGGTAATGGCGAGCACGAGGGGGCATATCTTAAAATTAAGAGGTGACAGATATAGGACAGACGTC
>NW_025175362.1:0-1966 GCF_004010195.1 Chiloscyllium plagiosum | reverse complement strand
GAATAGCCGTCTCTATGTATAATATAGAGCATACCAGTCTCTGTGTATAATATAGAGAATAGCTGTCCCTGTGTGTAATATAGAGAATAGCAGTCTCTGTGTATTTTATAGAGAATAGCAGTCCCTATGTATAATATCGAGAAGAGCAGTCTCTGTGTATAATATAGAGAATAGCAGTCCCTGAGTATAATATAGAGAATAGCAGTCCCTGTGTATAATATAGAGAATTGCAGTCCCTGTGTATAACATAGAGAATATCAGTCTCTGTGTATAATATAGAAAATAGCAGTCCCTGTGTATAATATAGAGAATAGCAGTCTCTGTGTATAATATAGAGAATAGCAGTCGATGTGTCAAATATATAAAATAGTAGTCTCTGAGTATAATATAGAGAATAGCAGTCCCTGTGTATAATATAAAGATTAGCAGTCTCTGTGTATAATATAGAGGATAGCATTATCTGTGTATAATACAGAGAATAGCAGTCCCTGAGTCGAATTGCAGACTCTGTGTATAATATAGAGAATAGCAGTCCCTGTGTTAATATAGATAATAGCAGTCCCTGGCGTATAATATAGAGAATAGCAGTCTCTGTGTATTATATAGAGAATAGCAGTCCATGTGTATAATATAGAGAATAGAAGTCTCTGTGTATAACATAGAGAATAGCAGTCTCTGTCTATAATATAGAGAATAGCCGTCTCTATGTATAATCTCGAGAATAGCAGTCCCTGTGTCTAATATAGAGAATAGCAGTCTCTGTGCATAATACAGAGAATAGCAGTCCCTGTGTTAATATAGATAATAGCAGTCCCTGGCGTATAATATAGAGAATAGCAGTCTCTGTGTATAATATAGAGAATAGCAGTCCATGTGTATAATATAGAGAATAGAAGTCTCTGTGTATAACATAGAGAATAGCAGTCTCTGTGTATAATATAGAGAATAGCCGTCTCTATGTATAATACTGTACAGAGAGACGGCTATTCTCTATATTATACACAGAGACTGTTATTCTCTATATTATACACAGGGACTTCTATTTTCTATAGAAGACACAGGGACTGCTATTCTCTATATTATACACAGAGACTGCAATTCGGTATATTCGACTCAGGGACTGCTATTCTCTGTATTATACACAGAGAGTGCTATTCTCTATATTAACACAGGGACTGCTATTCTCTGTATTATGCACAGAGACTGCTATTCTCTATATTAGACACAGGGACTGCTATTCTCTATGTTATACACAGAGAATAGCAGTCCATGTGTATAATATAGAGAATAGAAGTCTCTGTGTATAACATAGAGAATAGCAGTCCCTGTGTCTAATATAGAGAATAGCAGTCTCTGTGCATAATACAGAGAATAGCAGTCCCTGTGTCTAATATAGAGAATAGCACTCTCTGTGTATAATACAGAGAATAGCAGTCCCTGTGTTAATATAGATAATAGCAGTCCCTGGCATATTATATAGAGAATAGCAGTCTCTGTGTATAATATAGAGAATAGCAGTCCCTGTGTATAATATAGAGAATAGCAGTCTCTGTGCATAATATAGAGAATAGCAGTCCCTGTGTAGAATATAGAGAATAGCAGACTCTGTGTTTAATATTGAGAATAGCAGTCCCCGTGAAAAATATAGGGAATAGCCGTCTCTATGTACAATACAGAGAATAGCAGTCCCTGTGTATAATATAGAGAATAGCAGTCCCTGTGTCTCATATAGAGAATAGCAGTCTCTGTGTAAAATACAGAGAATAGCAGTCCCTGAGTCGAATATAGCGAATTGCAGTCTCTGTGTATAATATAGACAATAGCAGTCACTGTGTCTTATATAGAGAATAGAAGTCATGTGTATAATATAGAGAATACCAGTCTCTGTGTATAATATAGAGAATAGCAGTCCCTGTGTCTTATATCGAGAAAAGTAGTCTCTGTGTATAATATAGAGAATAGCAGT
>NW_025175361.1:0-1966 GCF_004010195.1 Chiloscyllium plagiosum | reverse complement strand
CTGTATTCTTCTATGTTCTATGTTCTATGATATAATGTCTTCACCATTAGCCAGGATTTTTGAGTGGATGATCCACCTCACCATCACCTTGATGCCCTCAGAATCACAGATGGCAGTTTTTAAACAATTCGATTTTCTGCACGTGACATGAAGAAACATCTGAACACAGTAGATACGACAAAGGCAACGGGCCCTGACACCATTCCTGCAATAGGACTGAACACTTGTGCTTTACAACAAGTCGTGTCCCTGGAGAAGCTGTTTCATTCCAGCTCTAACTTTGACATCGCCCTGGCAAGGCGGAAAATTACTCAACTCTGCCATTCCCCTAGAAGGGAAAAACTAAAATATGTCCAATTACCACCCCCTCAGTCCGATCACTATAGTCACATTAGTGTCTGTGCTATTTGACAGAGTTACCAAGCAGCACAGGAATAACCAGCTCAGTGTGGCTTCTGATAGGACCCCATGTGGAGATGGTGCTCTATGGAAATATCACTGGATTACTAATCCAGACCAGGCTAATGGTCTGGCAGCTGGTGGAAGTTAAAAACAATTAATACAATATCGAGATCTAAAATCTGGTGTCAGGAATAGTGACCTTGAAGCCAATGTCAATTGTAAACAGAATTCCCTTCCTCAGTGTACTTTCAGGAAGTGAGTCTCCCGTGCTTTCCTGGTCTGCCTAAAAGTGACCCCAGACACAGAGACATGTGATAAACTCTTCAATGGTCTCTGAAACTTCCAAACAAGTCACTCAATTGTATCTAACTGCTCATCGTTCTTAAAGGATAAACCGGGGCAGAACACCCGGTCCCAGCCTTGTTGTTGGAAATGGGAATGAGAAACACAGTCCTGACATCCCCGCAGAGACCTCCTTCCGAACGTCTGAGAGCTTGTGTCAACATTTGCAGAGCTGTCTCACAGACTGCACAGAAACATCGGGAAGGGAGGAGGTCATTCAACACATTGAGCGTCTCCCATTCTAGATAGTGGAGAAAATCTCCTCAGTGCGATTTGCCCCGTACAGTGTTCATATCACTTAACATGTTTAAACGTCCGGATATTTAAAATGGAAACTGCTGTAGTTGCTTTGGTCCATCAATTTTGATCCTCCCTTCAATATACAGGCAGTTCGCCACTAGCGCATGTTTATTAAACACGACTAGTATGCAACACAATTTGTGAATTGTGCATCTCCTTTATAAAGCGAGCTCCCATTCACTGTAACGCAATTCCATCCCCGGTATACAGGCAGTTCGCCACTAGCGCATGTTTATTAAACACGACTAGTATGCAACACAATTTGTGAATTGTGCATCTCCTTTATCAAGCGAGCTACCATTCACTGTACCGCAATTCCATCCCCGGCACCAGCTGAACAGCAAAACCCAGCCTCAGGATCCTCTATCTGCAAAATGCACACTCAGTGTGTTCACTAAAGCAGGAATGCAATCTGCTCTGCAAGCCTTGAAACCGAGACTGAAACTAGGAATTATTGTCTACATTTAGAAGGACCTTTATTTCAAACCGGAATTCCTTGTCAGCATCATGTGGTCTGTCGGCTCACGCGCTTTCTGATGAAGAGCTTGGTGAAAGGTACAGTGCTGTAGTCCGTGACTTTAGGGTGAAAGTGCAACATTTACGGCATTGTTTCATTACAATATATGATTTAAAGATTTTCTTAGACTATGCTCGTGTATGTTAGATTAACTTAAATTTTTAGTTATTACTGATTTATTTTTTGGGGGTGGGTTGTTTGCCCCTTCCCCACTTTTTTCCCATCGACGGCATTATTAATATTGCATGATTTTCTACAACACGGTGTTCCACAGGAATACAACTACCGTGTTATTGGAGAAAAAAAACATGAAATGATATCTGATCCTCTATCTTCACACGATACTCCTGCTCTCTGTCTATCCCTTTAAATTCCAGAAATCCTCATTTATATTCGGTGTCTTGG
>NW_025175360.1:0-1966 GCF_004010195.1 Chiloscyllium plagiosum | reverse complement strand
GTCAGAAACACCAGGAGCTCACTATCAGGAACATCAGGAGCTCACAGTCAGGAATGCTAGGAGCGCACTGTCAGGAACACTAGGAGCTCACTTTCAGAAACACCAGGAGCTCACTATCAGGATCACCAGGAGAAACACCAGGACTCATTGTCAGGAATGCCAGGAGATCACTATCAGTAACAACAGGAGCTCACAGTCAGGAACACCAGGAGCTCACTGTCAGGAACGCGAGGAGATCACTGTCTGGAACACCAGGGGCTCACAGTCAGGAACACCAGGTGCTCACTGTCAGGAACGCTAGGAGCTCACTGCCAGGAACGCCAGGATCTCAATGCCAGGAACACTAGGAGCTCACTATCGGAAACACCAGGATCTCACTGTCAGGAACACTAGGAGCTCACTGTCAGGAACGCCAGAAGCTCACTCTCAGGAACACCAGGCGCTCACTATCAGGAACACCAGGAGATCACTGTCAGAAACACCAAGAGCTCTCTATCAGGAATGCTAGGAGCTCAATGTCAGGAACACGAGGTGCTCACTGTCAGGAATGCTGGGAACTCACCGTTCGGAACACCTGGAGCTCACTGTCAGAAACACCAGGAGCTCACTGTCAGGAACACAAGGAGCTCACTGTTCGGAACACCTGGAGCTCACTGTCGGAAACACCAGGAGCTCACTCTCAGATACGCCAGGAGCTCACTGTCAGCAACAGCAGGAGCTCACTGTCAGAAACACCAGGAGCTCACTATCAGGGACACCAGGAGTTCACAGTCAGGAATGCTGGGAGCTCACTATCAGGAACACCTAGAGCTCACTCTCAGATATGCCAGGAGCTCACTGTCAGGAACACCAGGAGCTCACTGTCAGAAACACCAGGAGCTCACTATCAGGAATGCCAGGAGCTCACTGTCACGAGCACCAGGAGCTCACTGTCAGGAACACCAGGAGCTCACTGTCAGGAACACCAAGAGCTCACTGTCAGGAACACCAGGAGATCACTGTCAGGAACACCAGGAGATCAGTGTCAGGAATGCTAGAATCTCACTGTCAGGAACGCTAGGAGCTCACTGTCAGAAACACCAGGACCTCACTGTCAGGAACAACAGGAGATCAGTGTCAGGAACGCTAGGATCTCACTGTCAGGAACGCGAGGAGCTCACTGTCAGAAACACCAGAGGCTCACGGTCAGGAACACCAGGAGATCAGTGTCAGGAACGCTAGGATCTCAATGTCAGGAATGCTAGGAGCTCACTGTCAGAAACACCAGGAGCTCACTGTCAGGAACGCTAGGACCTCACTGTCAGAAACACCAGAAACTCACTGTCAGAAACACCAGGAGCTCACTGTCAGGAACACCAGGAGCTCACTTTCAAAAACTCCAGGGATTCACTGTCAGGAACACCAGGAGCTCGCTGTCAGAAACACCAGAAACTCACTGTCAGGAACACTAGGAGCTCACTGTCAGGAACACCAGCAGGTCACTGTCAGGAACACCAGGAGATCCCTGTCAGGAACACCAGGAGCTGACTGTCAGGAATGCTAGGAGCTCACTGTCAGGAACACCAGGAGCTTACTGTCAGAAACACCAGGATTTCACTGTCAGGAACACCAGGAACTCACTGTCAGAAACACCAGGAGCTCACTGTCAGGAACACCAGGAACTCACTATCAGGAACACCAGGAGCTCACAGTCAGGAACACCAGGAGATCACTGTCAGGAGCACCAGGAGATCAGTGTCAGGAACGCTAGGATCTCAATGTCAGGAACGCTAGGAGCTCACTGTCAGAAACACCAGGAGCTCACTGTCAGGAACACCAGGAGATAAGTGTCAGGAACGCTAGGATCTCACTGTCAGGAACGCTAGGAGCTCACTGTCAGAAACACCAGGAGCTCACTGTCAGGAACACCAGGAGCTCTCTATCAGGGAACACTAGGGGCTCACTTTCAGAAACACCAGGAGATCAC
>NW_025175359.1:0-1966 GCF_004010195.1 Chiloscyllium plagiosum | reverse complement strand
CGTCACTGATCAAACCAACAATGCGGAAAGCCTGTCTGCAGGAAAATGTTTGGCCGAGGTTTTAATATTGTTTAATAAGATAATGACATCAATATACCAGTGTTGTTTACGGCTGGGAACATTTAGCATCATAGTCCTTGTTTTAAATGGACTCTCACTCATGATAATACAGCTTTCAATGTTTCTCTCCCTTTACGTGTTATGTAGAAATTTGCCAACATGTTTTGGTGAGAACAGTGCATCTTCATTGGAGGATTGGAAGATGATATCTTCAGGACACATGGACTAAACAACCCCACCACCCTGTGGCCGACCATTTCAACTCCCCCTCCCACTTGCGAAGGATATGCAAGTCCCTAGGCCTCCTCCACCGCCAAATTGAAGCCATCTAACAACTGGGGGAAGAACACCACATCTTCCAACTTGAGACCCTCCAATGACACTGAATCAATGTTATAGAGTCATAGAGATGTACAGCATGGAAACAGACCCTTCAGCTGGTAGGGGAGGCAACATAATGGACCACTCGGTTATCCTCAATCCCTCCCCCATCTCCCAAACTCTCCAATCTGGCCTTCCCCCTCATGACTCGCAGCTGTGCCTTCAGTCTCCCAGGCCCTCAGCACGGGGATTTCCTCCAAAAACCTCTCTCACTTCTTAGAATGAGCTCTTTGTCTCTTTTTGGTCACCATCACAAACACCGTATATCCCCACCTTTTGAATGGTTACTATATTAAAGATGCTATATTTATACAAGTTGTTGTTGTTGATATTACTGACCAGGAGTTATTTATTGAACAGGTTTCACCGATATAAGAGGAAAGGGAATGACCACAGCTGTAGAGGGGTGATCATTTTCAGCTAACTGTACCACTAACACCAGCTCATCAAACGTCCTTAAAATAGTTCCTTCCAAACCCACGACCGCTTCAGTCTGGAACGACAAGGGCAGCAGATATATGGGAACACCAATCCCTGGAAGTTCCATGCAAGCCACTCACCATCCTGACTTTGAACTGTTCCTTCACTGCCACTGGGTCAAAATCCTGGAATTTCCCCTCTAAGGGCTTCATGAGTCTATCTACAGCACATAAATGCAACGGTTCAAGAAAGCAACTCAGCACCAACTTCACCAGGGCAGCTAGGGATAGGTAATAAATGCTGGCCCATTCAGTGCACCCCACATCCACGAAGGAATTTTAAGAAGCCCATTTCCTTTGACATCTCCCTTCCACCCAGCCTCATACTCAGGCCTCATTGGCTGCTTGGGTTTCACTTGCCATTCCATCCTATTCTCCACTCTGCGTCCTATCCCTGAGATCCTTGTCAATAGTTCACTGTTATTGTGGGAGCCTGCTGAGAGTAAATGGGCTGTCACAGTTCCCACGTTACAACAATGACTAGACTTTGGAAGTATTCCATTAGCTGTAAAACATCTTTGAACATCCTGAGCTCATGAACGGTGTAACAGAAGTGCAATTCTCTCTCCTTTTTGTTTCCTCTCCATGCCTTCCCATCTGTCTCCCCACAACATCCCTCCCTTGTTTAAAATCTAGAATGAAGTATGAATCTCTGGGAGAACTTAATCTGTGGCAACATTGAGAGTAACAACAACCACCTCCTTGGTGGGCTTTGAGTATGAAGGTCAATAACACTCTCACTGGGTCTTGATCTGGGCTGTCTCCAGTCAGTCAGTGTTACTGTTCTGGGTCCAGACATTACTGACCAACCTTAGACCCTGTGATCTGATTGAGATGACGAATAACCTGCACTGGGCTTTAACACACTGTTACCACAGCACAGAGTGAAATCATGTAGCGCTGGAAAAGCACGGCTGGTCAGGCAGTATCCCTGGCACAGGAGAGTCGGCGTTTTGAGCATAAGCTCTTCATCAGGCATAGGGAGGAGGGAGTGAGGAGTCGGAGAGATAAATGGGAGGGATTTGAGGCTGGGGGGAAGGTCGTGA
>NW_025175358.1:0-1966 GCF_004010195.1 Chiloscyllium plagiosum | reverse complement strand
GATCAGGTTGCAGAGATTTATCTACTTTTATATTCTCCATGACCTCCAGAAATGCATCCAACGTAAAATGATCTGTTTTTAAAACATCAAAATCTATTTCCCTACATTCATGTGTATCCATTTCTTTCTCCACACTAAAAACTGATGCAAAATATGCATTTTGGAACACTCCCATTGCCTGAGGTTCAAGACAAAAACAACCACCTTGATCTTTAAGGGGCCATACCCTCTCTCACGACATCCTCTTATTCTTAATGTACTTGTAGAATCTCTTTGGATTCCCAACAAACGTATATGACAATGCTATCTTACAGCCCTTCTTTGCTTTCCTGATTTTTCTCTTAAGAATGACTCTACATTCTTTATATTAATTAAGATATTCATTTAAACCAAGTTGTCTGTCTCTAACGTAAGATTCTCTTTTTCTTCTTGAGTAGAACTTCAATATTTCTGTTCATCCATTGTACCTTCATCTTGACAGTATCACCCTTCACTCTAACAGGAACATAATCACTCTGATCTCTTGTCATCATACTTTGGAAAGCCTCCCACTTGTCAGACATCCTTTTGCCTGCGAACAGTCAACTTTTGAAATTTCTTGTCACGTACCTTTAAAATCTGCCTTACTCCTCTCTGCTCTTTTTGGCTTACATGAAAACTGAGCTTGAATTCATAGGGCAGTATTATAGAGATTGCTGACGATAAAAGGCGCAAAAAATGAGCAAAGAAGATGTTAGTCATCCAAATAGTGTGGAGGTTGGGCTGGTTGGGGCGGGTGGGAATATGTGGAAGGACTGTGAAAACTTTATCGATCATTGGTTAGTCCTGAACTGAAACATTGTGCAGAGTTTTCCATGCTATACTTTCGCAGTTGTGTCAAGGGCATGGATAGAGTACAGCATTGGGATTTTAGACTGATATGAGTAACAATCTCTTCAGTACTTGGGAGAAACTGAAGAGTCTGTGGTCATTCTCAATATTCTGAGTCACTTGATGCACTGTCAGCTTTCAAGTGGTTTTGGTTTTGCTCGCTCGCCCCCACTTTTCAGGATTCCACCCTCGAAATGCAGCACTGGGGCAGCGGTATATCAGCACCCAGCTTAGATGGCATCAAGGCATCCAGCACGGTGGAGACAAGGTTTGTTCCTGGCAGCAGAAGGAGGCAAAGTTGTGTTTTCGACAGTGGTGGAGGGAGGCAAGTTTGGGCCCATTGCCCACAGCAGGACCTAGCAGCTACAGTGGAGCTTGCGTTGCTAAGACCAGCCCAGCACAGTTTCATGTCAGTGGTGGTCGAGACAAGATGACTCCGAAGAATGGCGACAGTGGCAGCACATCGAAGGGACTTGAGGCTGGCATTGAGATAAACGATCAGCCATGATCATGTTGAATGGTAGAGCAGGCTCCCAATTTTTATTTTTCAATGTTTCTAAAACATGGTCAATCATTTAGTGCTTAGGACAGTCACATGGTCTGTATAATTTGCCCATTCCAGTGAATAGGCCTGCAGTTGTAGAGTAACAAGTCCGGGGATTTGCAGAGGATTGATCATGGACCTGCACAGAAATCAAGCAAGGGACCCTGACACACATCAGTCAGGCTTCTCCATCCAGCACTTTGGGAAGGCGTAGAAGGAAAGGGCGAAAGTGTGACCATGGTTACTCCCAGGGGTTAGATCATTGAATACCAAGAGGATTATCAGGGCCACATCTGTGCTGGAAAGTCACGGAATAGGGAGCAGGATGCTCAAATGTATAAGGCATAACAATTGTGAAGGGGTGGAAACTCAACATTTTACAGGGGTGAGATGGAAGCGCAATGGAGTTCATGGGATATTGTGGGACAGGTTCATCTACGGTCACAGCCACCCTGACCTTATTGCAGGGACAGTCCAGTAAGATATTCTATGACTGAGATGAAGGTTGAGCCTCAGGGGTGATGTCAGAAGATGAAGTTAGAATTCAAGAAC
>NW_025175357.1:0-1966 GCF_004010195.1 Chiloscyllium plagiosum | reverse complement strand
TCATTCAAATTTCACTCCAGGTGGAATATAAACACAGATCCTTGTGAGCTTGAGTTTATAAATACTTAAAATCTACTGGATCTCTTGGGCATTTTATAAATTTAGTGTTGATTCTTTTTAATGATACAATCCTATGATCTGCATCCAATCCAAACTAATAAAGAACTTGAACTTCAGCCTTTATTATAATCAGATGAAATTAACTGGTATTTAAGATGCCTGAAAAGTGCTAATTGCATTTTCTCTTTTCACTGCAATCTTTCAATGTAGCACAAGTGATTTAGAAACATCATTTGGTATAGTAAGCTTTATGTCTATAATAGTCTCTAATATGTAAAGTTAATGCACTCAAAATGCTTCATAAAGCAGTCCAATAGAACTTCTACCTCACGTACACTTGTATATGCTAATGTGACTGAAATAGCATCCACATTCTGTTTTATGTGTCTTATCTCTCAGCCTAATCCTGAAATTCTCAAAGTAAAGGAATGGTTGGTGGTATCCTTTTTGCCAAGGTCTATCCTCTACAACCTCAAACCAGATGTGCTGAGCTGACAGTTATGGGGTCTTAAAGCAGAGCCGTGTTTCATTTCTAACCTCAATAGCTACAGAAATTACGTGGCAATGTGGAGATGGACCCTGATTCAAGGTAACATTGGTCATTTTTATTCATATCTTGCATTTTCACTTTGTCTGCTTGTTCTTGTCCTTAAGAGTTTTATTTCAACTGAAAATTCATATACTCACTTTATTTTTGACCATCTGGCTCCACCATAAAACTTGTGGAGTTATGTCAAAAGTGCAATCTTATTGGATTTGCATTCATTTCCATTTCTTTATGGATATTGGTATCACTGGCTAGGCAAACATTTGTTTCCCATTCCGAATTGTCTTAGAAAAGGTGCTGGCAAGCTATCTCCATGCAGCACATGCATGCACATTTTATAAACTAATGGCTCCGAAAGGGTTAATGTTGGAGATTGCATTGCCTTCTATCCAAGGTAATAATGTCATACAGTCATGGGTATGAAGAGAGAAGTCTAACTCTGAGATCTCAATAAGGTCAAATGTATCATCCTGATTCTTGATAGCTTTTATTATTGTATTTAATTAGCCAATGTTTCTTAAGGCTGTCATGTGATAAACTACATCTGTTCAGACACATGCCTCTTCTTATTAAGATTCATTGTGATTCATCCTCTACAAGTGCTAACCAAACAGGCCCTTGGATCCAGTTTAGAAAGAAGGATTCGGCTTGTTGGTGGTGGGGGGGAGGCATGGTGGGAAGAGTCATCAGCATCCTGGACAAAGTTGTCTTGATTTAGAATGTTTCCATTTTGTTATGTAAGTTTCTATTGCCTTTTAATTTGCACTTTTATTACACTGCCCCATCAGGAGGTTTCTAGCCAAATTTTGTTTGTTTAAAAGAGTAGAAAGGAGCATTGGTAAACAGCAATCACCCTAACCATTAACTGGCAGTGATAGTTCTACAGCAGGTTTAACAGGATAGGTATATCTACAATGTTGTTCAGGAATGATTCCAGGATTTGAACTCTCTGATGACAAAGAACATACTTCAAAGCCAGGAGAGAGCATCAGTTATAGAGGCATAGAGTCACAGAGTCCTACAACATGGAGATAGACCCTTTGGACCAAACTGGTCCATGCCGACCAAAATGTCCACCTACTCGAACACCATTTCCCTGCACTTGGCCTACTAATCCTTTTCTATCCATGTATTTTTCTAAAATGTTTTTTTCAAAATGTTGTTAATGTACCCACCTCAACAACTTCTACTGGCAGCTCATTCCATATGCTTACCACCCTCGATGTAATAAAGGTTGCCCTCAGGTTCCCTTTTATTCTTTCCCCTCTAACCTTAAACTGATGCCCTCTAGTCTGCAATTCCCCAACCCTGGGGAAAAAGACTGACTACATTCACCCTATCCATGCCTCTCATGAAGTT
>NW_025175356.1:0-1966 GCF_004010195.1 Chiloscyllium plagiosum | reverse complement strand
GAGGAAAGAATCTCATCTTAAGCATCATTCATATAGCAGAGAGAGAGATAATAGGAGATAGAAATGTGAGCTTATTTCTGCTAGCCAAAGTTTAGAGATCAGATGCCTCCTGTTCCAGGCTACTCACATGGTGCCATGTGAAAACTCAGATATCAATGACCCAAACAGTGTAGCACTGATCAAAGCAAAGAGAACACAAACGCTACTGTTTAGGACACAGTTGTCTGTAAAGCAGAATGGCAAGGTAAGACAGGCACAGTTCATGTCAAGGAAAAACGGTTCACAATTGTTCAGCATCTAATTCTATCAAACTGAGTTAAACACAGCAAAATCAAGCATTCCTCAAATTCAAGATCACATACTTGGAAAGTCAGACTTCCTACGCTTTTCCCTTTTGCAGCTCAGTTCAGTCTCCATTTCAATTCAGGTGTGTTGTAGTGCTGGTCATTGTATTTCTCAAGTCTCAACACACATCATCACTTACCCTGCAAAAGATGACAACTGTGGCTTTTATTCCTATCAACCTGTGGATTCAATGGATGCCATGACTGTCTCAGAACAAACTAGATTCAGGCTACTATTGAAATGGTCTGTCAGTAAATGGTGGCTCAAAATGTTTTTGGAAAAGAGAAATTCAAACAATGTCCCTTGACACTGAACTGGAAATACATCAACATGAAGATATTAGGGTCTATAACCACAAAGAAGTATTGAGAAAGAATGTTTCGTTAACATCAGAGAGAAACTTTGCTGGATTTTGGGATATTAGTACATCAAAGAAGATGACAGGCAAAGTTTGATCAGATTTCTTGTCTCCAGCAAGCATATTCAATCATTTTGCAGTTGATGTTACAATGTGAGTTGTCAAAAGGAAACTTCCTGCACAGGTTGAAGTAAAAGAAATATTGGCAACCGTGTAAAAGACGCAAAGCATAACGCTAGATGGAATGGCTATAATCCTGAGAAGGGCAGTCTGAGAAAAATTCATTCTTATCGACAATTGACGCCACTTAATGATAGTGTGGAAGACATCTCCTGAGCATTTCCTGGAAGGATGTTGAACTGAAAATGATGATCAAGTCAATACTCTTTTCACTTAGTGAAGCAGTTTCATTGGACGTAACGTGACATACAGTCCTGAGCGAAAGTTCCTGAACTTTAGGACAACATGTCAAAAAAATTCCAGTGACCTGTCTCAAATGTTTTAGTGTTGTCAAGGCACATCTTGATAACTAAAGTCAAAAGTCATCACAATAATACCAGTTACATGATTTTGTTGGCGGCGAGCTGATGGCACTCGTTATGAGTTGACTTTCGACTGCAAAACTTGAAGGCTGTTTTAAAGTATCCCTCGAATGACATAGAATTTACAAGCAATGGGCATGAATGAGAGAAAAGGGACATGCGAGGCAACATTCAAACAAGCTGAGCAGGCTCAGCTGTGAATCAGACCGACCGGGCAGCGATGCATAACGTACAAAGCAAAATCTGAAGAGGTGCAGAATCTCTTTGGAAAAACAACAGGATCACGATCTCAGATGTTTTACCTGGTCACGTGAAGTACCCAAGGCACATCTCGGTACTTGCAACCAAAGGTCACCACAACATTTCGCACTTACAGGATTTTGAGAGCAATGTGCTGTTGGTACTCGTGTTGTGGTGTCTTTAGATTGCTCCATTTGCAGGGTGTCGGAATGAACAACTTGGAGAAAAGAATCTCATCTGAAGAGTTATACAGATGGCAGAGCGAGGGATAACACAAGAGCGACATGTGAGCTTATTTCTGCTAACCAACGTTTCGGGATGAGATGCCAAGTGTTCCAGACTATACAGAAGGTGGCACGTGAGAACTCAGATATCTACGACCCACTTAGCAAAGCAAAGGGAACACAAGTGCTACTGTTTAGGACACAGTTGTCTGCAAAGCAGAATTTCAAGATAAAACATGTCAAGAGAAAGTGGATCA
>NW_025175355.1:0-1966 GCF_004010195.1 Chiloscyllium plagiosum | reverse complement strand
ACGATAACCTGGTGTTGTGCAATCTTTTAGAATCGGTTGCAGGTTTCAGAGGGTCCCAGACTGTGGGCCACAAAATCTTCTTGATGGAGCAACACCACCACCTGCTGCCTAACAACGGGACTTCATGTGTTTGTTCATCTCCTGCATTACCGGCGTTGGCCAGTTGGTGGTGGTATTGTCCATCTTCCACCATCCAAACCCACACAATGGCGTTAATGCACTTCTTTCAAGCCACCGCGCTGCCATCGTTGATTATGATGCATCTCCCTAAACACAATTTGTCAAATAAAAAACTTTTCTGTTCTACAGACATGATCCTGAACTTCCAGTCACATTGTTTTAATTGTCCCAATCTCACTACAACTTCGATTTGAACAAATCAGATTTACAAATGCCACAGGGATATATAATAGGACAGAGAAAGTGAGGGCTGCAGATGCTGGAGATCAGAGCTGAAAATGTGTTGCTGGAAAAGCGCAGCAGGTCAGGCAGCATCCAAGGAGCAGGAGAATCAACGTTTCGGGCATAAGCCCTTCTTCATGAAGTCCCGTTGTTAGGCAGCAGGTGGTGGTGTTGCTCCATCAAGAAGATTTAGTCTGGGACCCTCTCAAACCTGCAACCCATTCTAAAAGATTGCACAACACCAGGTTATCGTCCAACATGTATATTTGGAAGCACCAGCTTTCGACCGCTGCTCCTTCATCTGCATCCTGAAGAAGGGCTTATGCCCGAAACGTCGATTCTCCTGTTCCTTGGATGCTGCCTGACCTGCTGCGCTTTCCCAGCAATACATTTTCAGCGTATATAATAGGACAGCAAATTATTGCAGATACTAGAAACCTGAAATATAAATTCAAAATTCTGGAAATCCCCAGCGGGTCTAGCAGTATCTGTAATGAGAAAAAGAGAGTCAAAGCTTCAGGTTCAAGATCTGCACCAATCCTGAAGAAGGGTCTTGCTTCTCGCTGCACAGATACTGAGAGACTCGCTGAGCATTGTCAACACTTGCCATTTTCTCCTGGAGCAAAACAACCTCTTTGTCCTTCCTGCAAAAAGCCATCAGAGCTCCTCATTCTCCAACAGCAAGAAACCCAGAGGCAGCTGCTTGGGGTCTCGTTTAGCACAACTTTAAACTTTAATTTTATATCATGTTAATGTATGAAGTAAACATTCACAACTTGCTCAGCAATCAAACTAGACAAAGCAATCCATTGATAGCTTGTTACAAATTGAATATTTGACAAAAATAACCAATGAAATGTGTGAAGTTGCAGAGCGAACTAAAAATCTTTCTTGTCTTTTTGCTTAAGAAGCAGAGCTGGAAGGGGACAGCCTGAGGCTCAGATCTGGGTCATCAGGGAGGGGGAGGAGATTCAATAAGGAATTGGGTTGAAGTAACACTGAGTTTACATTCTCCTCTGGTGGTGCTCTCTCTGAGCTGCTGTAGATGGAATTCATACAAAAGAAGGTGTAGGAAGTGGGTTTCCCTCCCAACTGGGTTTTCTTCCCCTCCTGGTCTAGGGTTCACATAGTGGGTCACACACCAACAGTCCCCTACTCCCACATTATACCATTGTGAAGGAGAAGGTTGATTTGGGAGATGGTTGACTCAGACCCTCACACCAGCCAGAAACAGTCCATTGTTAATTTTCTTGAAATAGTGTGTACGTGGTCAGGTCAAGTGCAAATGAAAAATAATTTTGGTAACTTACTGGGATAAGAGCATTCCAAGTGTATCACAGAAATGAAACATTTGTTGTCACCAAAACAGAGAAAATGAGTTTATAAATTAAACAGAAAGTGAGGAATGAAGAAATATGAAGAGCTAATAAAGATATTGATCGGCCAAGGGTCATTACTATTATTGATGGTCAGAGTTCAGTTACCTTCCAATCAGCAATCAGATAATTAGTGAATTACACACAGGAAGGATATAAAAGAGAAATATTCAAATGGTCACGGTCCA
>NW_025175354.1:0-1966 GCF_004010195.1 Chiloscyllium plagiosum | reverse complement strand
GGGTACATACTTATCAAGGACACTCAATAGTTGTTCCTTGAACAAGCTCCACATGTTCAAGCTTGCTCCTTGAACAAGCTCAATTACGCCCTTGCCTTCAAGCTTACTTTTCCAAGACACGCATCCTAAGTCATGCCTCACCGCATCATAATTTCCCTGCCCCTAGCTATAACTCTTGCCCTGTAGTGCATACTTATCCCTCTCCATCACTAGAGTAAAAGTCACCAAATTGTGGTCACTGTCCCCAAAGTGCTCACCTACCTCTAATTCTAACACCTGGCCTGGTTTGTTACCCAGAACCAAATCCAGTATGGCCTCGCCTCTCGTTGGCCTATCTACATATTGTGTCAGGAAACCCTCCTGCACACATTGGACAAACACTGACCCATCTAACGAACTTGAGCTATAGCTTTCCCAATCAATATCAGGAAAGTTAAAGGCCCCCATAACAACCACCCTATTACTTTCACTCTTCTCTTGAATCATCCTCGCAATCCTTTCTTCTACGTTTCTAGGAGGCCTGTAAAAAAACTCCTAACAGGGTGAGCTCACCTTTCCTATTCCTAACCTCAGCCCAAACTACCTCAGATGGCGAGTCTTCATTCATCGTCCTTTCCACAACTGTAATGCTATCTTTGACAAGCAATGCCACACCTTCCCCTCTTTTAGCCCCACCTCTGACCCTACTAAAACATTTAAACCCTGGGACCTGCAACAGCCAATCTATCTACCTCTGGCTTAAAAATATTCAGTGATATCACCTCAACAGCTCTTTGAGGAAGAGAACTTTAGAGATTCATGATACTGTGTGGAAAAATAAATTCATCTTCATTCTAAATAGACGATCCTTTATTTTTAAACTGTCTTCTAGATCTAGCCTGTCCCACTAGGCGAAATGTCCTTTCAGAATCCATCCTGTTAAATTCCCTCCTTGTTTGTCTCCGTAAGATGGCCTTTTGAACTCCTACACATCTTTGTGTCATCAGCAAATTTAGCAACTATAAATGTCCCTCCTTCATGTTCTTGTGTTCTTATGCAAGACATTATATTATAATTTATATTTATGTTATAACTGTTATAAATAGTTTCCTGAATTAAACTATTTGTGAGTGATAAAAAAAATTTTTCATGCTAATTTGCTAGCTGCTACCACAATTTAGGCTCAAATTGCTTCAGAAGTGAACAGAAACTAATTTCAATTGTGGTTTGAATATCATGCTATTTATTCCTGGTGTTATCGTCTTGCACCAAATGAAGCTGGATGGTGGGCTACTACCCGGTGCGAGATTAGATTTCTACTGGAACAAGCTTGAACTTTGCTATTTTGTGCTAAGTATCTCCTTCCTATTCTCTCCAGGTGCTGCTTAGCCAGGTACACCGTCTGCGAGCACTGGATTTGTTGGGAAGATTTTTAGATTTGGGTCCCTGGGCCGTGAGTCTGGTATGTACCGTGTTCTAATTTGAAGGTTTAATGGATTTCATTTATCCTGCAATTCAATATATCATAAGAGTACTGAGTCATTTTATTTTCCTATTGTAATCTACCATTATTTGAATTTTCAGAACCTAAGACTTATAAGATAATTTGTGCTAAGCTGTATTTTCTTTTTGCTTTTGATAAGGGATAGCATTACAGCCGTGCTGAGGGAGGATATTCCCGGAAATACATCCAGGGAAGTTACTCGGGTGGAACTGAGAAATAAGAAAGGGATGATCACCTTATTGGGATTGTATTATAGACCCCCCAATAGTCAGAGGGAAATTGAGAAACAAACTTGTCAGGAGATCTCAGCTATCTGTAAGAATAATAGGGTAGTTATGGTCGGGGATTTTAACTTTCCAAACATAGACTGGGACTGCCATAGTGTTAAAGGCTTAGATGGAGAGGAATTTCTTAAGTGTGTACAAGACAATTGTTTGATTCAGTATGTAAATGTACCTACTAGAGAAGGTGCAAAACTTGACC
>NW_025175353.1:0-1966 GCF_004010195.1 Chiloscyllium plagiosum | reverse complement strand
CTCTGTTCTATTGTACTCCTTGCTCTGTTCTATAGTACTCCTCGCTCTGTTCTATTGTACCCCTCGCCATGTTCTATTGTACTCCTTGCTCTGTTCTACTGTACTCCTCGCCCTGTTCTATTGTACTCCTCGCTCTGTTCTATTGTGCTCCTCGCTCTGTTCTACTGTACTCCTCGCCCTGTTCTACTGTACTCCTCGCTCTGTTCTATTGTACTCCTCGCTCTGTTCTATTGTGCTCCTCGCTCTGTTCTATTGTACCCCTCGCTCTGTCCTATTGTACTCCTCGCTCTGTTGTATTGTACTCCTCGCTCTGTTCTGTTGTACTCCTCGCCCTGTTCTACTGTACTCCTCGCTCTGTTCTATTGTATTCCTCGCTCTGTTCAATTGTACTCCTCGCTCTGTTCTATTGTACTCCTCGCTCTGTTGTATTGTACTCCTCGCTCTGTTCTGTTGTACTCCTCGCTCTGTTCGATTGTTCTCCTCGCCATGTTCTATTGTACTCCTTGCTCTGTTCTATTGTACTCCTCGCTCTGTTCTATTGTACTCCTCGCTCTGTTCTATTGTAATCCTCGCCCGGTTCTATTGTACCTCTCGCTCTGTTCTATTGTACTCCTTCCTCTGTTTTATTGTACCCCTCGCTCTGTTCTATTGTACTCCTTCCTCTGTTCTATTGTACTCCTCGCCCTTGTCTATTGTACTCCTCGGCCTGTTCTGTTGTACTCCTCTCTCTGTTATATTGTACTCCTCGCTCTGTTCTATTGTAATCCCCGCCCGGTTCTATTGTACCTCTCGCTCTGTTCTATTGTACTCCTTCCTCTGTTCTATTGTACTCCTCGCTCTTTTCTATTGTACTCCTCGCTCTGTTCTATTGTACTCCTCGCTCTGTTCTATTGTACTCCTCGCTCTGTTCTATTGTACTCCTTGCTCTGTTCTATTGTACTCCTTGCTCTGTTCTATTGTACTACTCACCATGTTCTATTGTACTCCTCGCTCTTTTCTATTGTACTCCTTGCTCTGTTCTATTGTACTCCTTGCTCTGTTCTATTGTACTCCTCGCCATGTTCTATTGTACTCCTCGCTCTGTTCTATTGTACTCCTTGCTCTGTTCTATTGTACACCTCGCCATGTTCTATTGTACTCCTTGCTCTGTTCTATTGTATTCCTTGCTCTGTTCTATTGTACCCCTCGCCATGTTCTTTGTATTCCTCGCCCTGTTCTATTGTACTCCTCGCTCTGTTCTATTGTACTCCTCGCCATGTTCTATTGTACCCCTCGCCATGCTGTATTGTACTCCTTGCTCTGTTGTATTGTACTCCTCGCCCTGTTCTGTTGTATTCCTCGCGCTGTTCTATTGTACGCCTCGCCATGTTCTATTGTATTCCTCGCCCTGTTCTATTGTACTCCTCGCCCTGTTCTATTGTGCTCCTCACCATTTTCTATTGTACTCCTCGCTCTGTTCTATTGTACTCCTCGCTCTGTTCTATTGTATTCCTTGCTCTGTTCTATTGTACTCCTTGCTCTGTTCGATTGTACTCCTCGCTCTATTCTATTGTACTCCTCGCTCTGTTCTATTGTACTCCTTGCTCTGTTCTATTGTACTCCTTGCTCTGTTCTATTGTACTCCTCGCTCTGGTCTATTGTACTCCTCGCCATGTTCTATTGTACTCCTTGCTCTGTTCTATTGTACCCCTCGCCATGTACTATTGTATTCCTTGCTCTGTTCTATTGTACCCCTCGCCATGTTCTATTGTATTCCTTGCTCTGTTCTATTGTACTCCTTGCTCTGTTCTATTGTACCCCTCGCCATGTTCTATTGTATTCCTTGCTCTGTTCTATTGTACTCCTTGCTCTGTTCTATTGTACTCCTTGCTCTGTTCTATAGTACCCCTTGCCATGTTCTATTGTATTCCTTGCTCTGTTATATTGTACTCCTTGCTCTGTTCTATTGTACTCCTTGCACTGTTCT
>NW_025175352.1:0-1966 GCF_004010195.1 Chiloscyllium plagiosum | reverse complement strand
TTGGAAATCATGGCTGGAGATGTTACAGAGATATGAATGCATGGCTGGAGATGTTACAGGGATAGGAACGTAAGGCTGGAGACGTTACAGTGATAGGAAAGCAAGGCTGATAATGTTACAGAGATACGAAAGCAAGACTGGTAATCTTACTGAGAGAGGTTTACAAGTCTGGAGATGTTACAGAGAAAGGAATGCAAGGCTGGTGATATTACAAAGACGGGATATCATGGTTGGAGATGTTACAGAGATAGGAATGCAAGGCTGGAGATGTTACAGAGAGCGGATAGCAAACAAGGAGTTGTCACTGAGAGAGGAGAAAGCAAGTCAAGAGATGTCACAGAGATTGGAAATCATGGCTGGAGATGTTACAGAGATAGGAAAGCAAGGCTGGAGATGTTACAGGGAGGGGAAAGCAAGTCTGGACATGTTACAGGGATAGGAGCGGCAGGCTTGAGACGTTACAGAGATATGAAAGCAAGGCTCTAGATTTCACAGAGATAGGAAAGCAAAGCTGGAGATGGTAAAGAGACAGGAAAGCAAGGCTGGAGATGTTACAGCGATAGGAAAGCAAGGCTGAAGATGTTACGGCGATAGGAAAGCAAGGCTGGAGATGTTATAGAAATTGGAATGCAAGGCTGGTAATGTTACAGAGATAGGAATGCAAGGCTGGAGATATTACAGAGACCGGATAACAAGGCAGAAGATGTTACAGAGATAGGAATGCATGGCTGGAGATGTTACGGAGATACGAAAGCAAGGCTGGTAATGTTACAGAGAAAGGAATGCAAGTCTGGAGATGTTACAGAGGTAGGAATGCAAGGCTGGAGATGTTACAAAGACGGGATATCAAGGCTGGAGATGTTACAGAGATATGAATGCATGGCTGGAGATGTCACAGAGATAGGAAAGCAAGGCTGGAGATGTCACAGAGAGAGGGAAGCAAGGTTGGAGATGTTACAGGGATAGGAACGTAAGGCTGGAGACGTTACAGTGATAGGAAAGCAAGGCTGATAATGTTACAGAGATACGAAAGCAAGGCTGGTAATCTTACTGAGAGACGAATACAAGTCTGGAGATGTTACAGAGAAAGGAATGCAGGGCTGGTGATATTACAAAGACTGGATATCATGGCTGGAGATGTTACAGAGGTAGGAAAGCAAGGCTGGAGATGTTACAGAGAGAGAATCGCAATTCTGGAGAAATTGCAGAGACAGGAAAACAAAACTCTAGATGTTGCAGAGATAGGAAAGCAAAGCTGGTACTGTTACACAGATAGGAAAGCAAGTCTGGAGCTGTTACAGAGAGGGGAAAGCAAACACGGAGATGTCACTGATAGAGGAAAGATCAAGTCAAGAGATGTTCCAGAGATTGGAAATCATGGCTGGATGTGTTACAGAGACAAAAGAGCAAGGCTGGATTTGTTACAGAGAGAGGAAAGCAAGGCTCTAGATGTTAAAGAGATCGGAAAGCAAGGCTGGAGATGTAACAGAGAGAGAGGAAAGCAATGCTGGAGACGTCACAGAGATAGAAAATCAAGGCTGCAGATGTTACAGAGTTAGGAAAGCAAGGCTGGGGATGTTACAGAGAGAGAAACGCAACGCTGGAGATATTACAGAGGCAGGAAAGTAAGAACGGAGATGTTACATAGATAGGAAAGCAAGGCTAGTAATGTTACAGAGATACAAAAAAAGTCTGGAAATGTTACTGAGATCGGATAAGACATCTAGAGATTTTACGGAGAGAGAGGAAAGCAAGGCTGGAGATATTACAGAGAGGGGAAAGCAAGTATGGAGGTGTTACAGAGATAGGAAAGCAAGGCTCTAGATGATACAGAGATAGGAATGCAAGGCTGGAGATGTTACAGGGATAGTAAATCTAGACTGGAGATATTACAGAGAGGGGAAAACAAGTCAGGAGGTGTCACTGAGAGAGCAATGCAAGGGATAAGATGCTACAGAGGTCGGAA
>NW_025175351.1:0-1966 GCF_004010195.1 Chiloscyllium plagiosum | reverse complement strand
CTTGCCACAGCAATTCCCAGATATCGGTGGGAACCCTGCACTTCCCTAGTGAGGCCTTGTGGGTGTCCCTGAAGCATGTCCTCTGTCCACCTTAGGCTTGTCTGCCGTTTCAGAGCTGGGAGTGCAGCACTTGCTTGGGGAGTGTGGTGACAGTCATGAGGACGATGTATCTAGCCAATTGCAGCCGATCAATGGGGGGGGGGGGGGAAAGGTGGGTCAGCAACTCAATGCTGAGGATGTTGGTCTGTGTTGGAGCAGGCTACTGTCAGTGTGTCTGTGGATGCCCTCTGTCTTGTGAGTGTTCAGAGTGAGACGTATGTTCTGGTATGTATCTGAAGAAATGTTGACAATGGGTGGGAATACGTCTTCTGAGATTGTACACACACTCAAATACCATCCACGTATTGTAGCTAGAAGACATTGAGTTGAGGTGAACTTGGTTTTGGTTTGAAGGGGGGAGGGAAGTTGAATAATCTCCTGCTCGTTCTGGAGATGAACACCACTCCAGCCGGGAGATTCTGGGCGGTGAGATGAAGCATTTAAGTGAGGTAGTTCAGGAACAGTGTTGAGGCGATTACAAAGTCCTGCATGTCACTGAACCGAACAGGGAATGGGGTGATGGGGAAACCACTTTTCATTACCATGACTTCCATGTCATCATTAAGCATGTAAAGGCTGGGGACAAACTTCATGGTGTAGCCAAATAAGAGAAGGACACTCCATGGCGTTTCCCAGATGGCGTGTGAAAATAGCATAATGACGTCGACTGTGGCCATGTCCAGGGGTTGATACTGTTTTCTGCATTTCTTCTGCAGCTATCACACGGTGACAATCATGTCCATTCTGTCGCTCCGTGTCCGAAAGCCACACTGCGATTCCAGAAGTAGTTCCTCAGTGACAAGGAGGAGACTGTTGAGGAGCACCTTGGCGATGACTTTTGCAATAATTAACATCCTCTGTAGTTGCCACAGTCAGAAAAGTTTCCTTTTCTGAAAATGTTTATGATGGTGACAAGTCGGAGCTCTCCCAGTGTACTCTCCTCCTTCCAGGTGAGGTAGACAAGGGCATGCAGTTCCACTGGGAGCTCTGTGCCTCCGCAGTTCAATACCTCATCTGAATCACTCTCTGCTCCAAAAGGCTTGTTGTTCTTGAGCTGCCGGACGGCCTTCTCTATTAGAAAATTGCTGAGCCCGTGGTGCGTAGTGTGCTGTGGGATATGGTCAAGGACACACAGATCGATGGCATAGCCCTGTTTGTTGAGATCTCTGAAATGTTCCCCCAGAGTTGTTTGATTGCTTTTTGACTTTGATGAGAGTCACTCCGTCCTTTACCAGCAGTGGACTGGGGCATCAGGGATTTGGCTGATAACGTGGAATTCAATTGGAGCATGAAGTTTTACAGTGACCACTTCCAGAACACCCAATAATCTGAACTTGAAACAAAGTGAACGACAAGTGTATGAGAGAAGAACTGTCCAAGGATATGAGGCTGCACAGACTGACATGTATGGCTCTAAATTAACAGCAATAAATATTCAACGAAATGACATTCCATTGACACAGGTAAAACTTCAGCAAGAAAGACCAATCGGTGGCTCACTCAGGTCATTTAGGATTATATTAAATTAAACGAGTTTTCGAAGCCAATCAACAAAAACCAGCAATTCTGAAGACAGAGTGTTTTAGATCTACCAAATTAATGAAGCAGGTGTTAAGCAGAGAGCAATGTTTTTCCTAGTTCGTGGAGTGTCCAGCAAGTGGAATCATTGTTGGACTTTAATGAGATGACAAGGGAGACTTAATGTGCTGGGAGTAATGGCTGATGTTCGAAGTGTGATAACGATCTGACATACTTTATAATACCCGTAGGAATTGTTCTGGCAGGAAGAGTTCACAGATATATGGAGGGCAATATTTACTGGAGTGTTTTAAACAGATATGGTGTGTTGTGCGATATGGGATGAATT
>NW_025175350.1:0-1965 GCF_004010195.1 Chiloscyllium plagiosum | reverse complement strand
GGGCACAAGAATAGGAAGGAAATGGGACAAGCGTTGGCAAATGGAACTAGATTAGGTTAGGATGTGGAGCTGCCAGTGTTGGACTGGGGTATACAAAGTTAAAAATCACTCAACACCATCCAACAGGTTTAATTGGGAGCACTAGCTTTCGGAGAGCGCTGCTCCGGACAACCACCTGATGAAGAAGCAGTGCTCCGAAAGCTAGTGCTTCCAATTAAACCTGTTGGACTATAACCTGGTGTTGAATGATTTTTGGATTAGGTTCGGATATCTGGTCAGCATGGACGAGTTGGACGGAAGGATCTGTTTCTGTGCTGTACATGTCTCTGACTTGTTATGGACCAGGCCAGACCCCCTCAAAACATTTCAATAAAGTAGCCCAGACCCTAACTTTGCTCGTTGTTTTAAGAAGGTGTAAAGTCGATATTCCAGGAGAGGTGCCATTGGTCAAACCACTTCATTTTAAACAAAACCAAATTTATTTACAAGATTACCCAATGAAATAGAAGCAAAAGAGAACTGAATGCAGAATAACCTCACCTATCCAAAAACCAAACAGACTTTACCTGTTGTTCCCTATACTTGCAACAATCCCCATAAACACCTCGTGGCGCAAAAGGTAGCATCAAGCACAGGGTCTTACAGGAGAGAGATGTCAGACAGAGAGGGTCAGCACAAACCTGCTTCTTTCACGTAACTGTTTCTTGGATCAGCAGCCTCAAAACACTACCTGCCTGCTTTCAGTGAATAGCCAGACTTCCAAAAACCAAATCAAACCAGAGAAAAGCTGAGCTGGCGGAAGTGACCATTCCCCTTTTATTGCACAAATGTCTTTTAAAAATAAAACTTTTTGCTGGAGGCAGTATCTGTAGCTATAATCAAACTGGCCGTAAAACCCTTCAAAACCTAAACCTTTTGGAACCTGTGTCTTTTACGATCTCTCTGGGGGGAAGAAAATCAAGTACAACAGAACCTTGTTAAAGGAGCAGCATTATCACAGACTCTATTTGACAGCATTTGGCCCTAATCCCCCTCAACCCTTTGCATTCATAAACCCATCCAGATGCCTTTTATATGCTGTAATTGTACCAGCCTCCACCACTTCCTCTGGCAGCTCACTCCAATCTCATACCATCCCTCTGTGTGAAAAAGTTGCCCCTTAGGACCCTTTTAAATCTTGCCCCCTCAACTTAACCCTATGCCTCTAGTTTTGGTCTCCCCCAACCCTGGGGAAAACATCTTGTCTATTTGACCTACACATGCCCCTCATTGTTTTATAAACCTCAATAAGGTCACCCCTCAGCCTCCCATGCTTCAGGGTTAACAGCCCCAGCCTATTCAGCCTCTCCCTCTAGATCAAACCCTCCAACCCCAGCAACATCCTTGTAAATCCTTTCTGAACCATTTCAACTTTCACTACATCCTTCCTATAGCAAGAAGCCCAGAGCTGCATGCAGCATTTCAAAAGTGGCCAAAGCAATGGCCTGCACAGCCACAACATGACGTACTAAAGCAAAGAAATACAGATAGTAGAAACCTGAAACAAAAGCCAAAATTGCTGAAGAAACTCAACAGGCCTGACAGCATCTGTGGAGAGAAAGTAAAGTTAATGTTTCGAGTCCAGTGATTCTTCTTCACAGCTGACTCTTTTTCTCTCTCTGTAAACCTGCTGAGTTTCACCAGAAATTTCTGTTCATTTTGAGAACAATATTTAACTTTTTCTTTCCAACCATTCAGTGTTTTAGCCAACAAACACTCTCTCTGACAGGGAATTTCACAGACTCACCTCAACCTGAGTGAAGAAATTTATCCTCATCTCAGCTCGAAATAGCCTATCCCAGATCCTTAGACATTGACCCTTGGTTCTGGACCTTGGGAACATCCTTCCTGTGTTTACCCTGACCTTTCCCGTTAGAATTTTGTAGGTTTCTAAAAAGGTGCCCCATATTATTCTAACCTACAGTG
>NW_025175349.1:0-1965 GCF_004010195.1 Chiloscyllium plagiosum | reverse complement strand
AGGCCAATTTCAGCTCCTTATTCAACTTACACACGACATCCAGACTACTGTTTGGGGCCTGGAGATAACTCCCAAAAGGGACTTTTTACCCTTAGAATATCTCAGCTCCATCCATACTGACTCTACACCCCCTGATTCTAGGTCCCCCTGCGCAAGGGACTGAATATCATTCCTTACCAACAGGGCCACCCCATCCCCTCTGCCAGTCAGTCTGTCCTTACGATAAAGATGTACAGTACAGCACTGAAACAGACCCTTCGGTCCAACCCATCCACGTCGACCAGATATCGCAACCCAATCTCGTCCCACCTGCCAGCACCCGGCCCATATCTCTCCAAACCCTTCCCATTCATATACCCATCCAGATGTCTTTTAAATGTTGCAATTGTACCAGCTCTACCACTTCCTCTGGCAGCTCATCCCATACAGGTACCACTCTATGCATGAAAAAGTTGCCCCTTAGGTCTCTTTTATATCTTCCCCCTTTCACCCTAAACCTATGCCCTCTAGTTCTGGACTCCCCCACCCCAGGGAATAGACCTTGTCTATTTATACTTTCCATGCCCCTCATGATTTTGTAATCCTCTATAAGGTCACCCCTTAACCTCCGACGCTCCAAGGAAACCAACCCCAGCCTGTTCAGCCTCTCCCTATACCTCAAATTCTCCAACCCTGACAACAGCCTTGTAAATCTTTTCTGAACCCTTTCAGGTTTCACAACATCTTTCCAATAGGAAGGAGACCAGGATTGCACGCGATATTCCAATAGTGGCCTAACTGATGTCCTATATCGATGCAACATGTCCTCCCAACTCATGTGCTCAATATTCTGACCAATAAAGGAAAGCATATCAAACGCCTTCTTCACTAGCCTACATACCTGCGACTCCACTTTCACGGAACTATGTGCCTGCATTCCAAGGTCTCTTTGTTCAGCAACACTTCCTAAGACCTTACCATTAAGTGTATAAGTCCTGCTAAGATTTGCTTTCCCAAAATGCAGAACCTCACATTTATCGAAATAAAACTCCATCTGCCATTTCTCAGCCCATTGGCCCCATCTGGTCCAGATTCTGTTGTAATCTGAGGTAACCCTGTTCGCTGTCCACTACATCTCCAATTTTGGTGTCATCTGCAAACTTACTAACTGTGCCTCACATCCAAATCAAATCAGAAAGTGCTGGAGGAAGTCAGTGAGTCTGGCAGGAGATGTGGTCAGAGAAACAGTGTGAACCATTCCAGTTCTGTGTGCATCTCCTCCAGAACCCATTGCCCGGGTGGTGCAGTGTCCTGGGGGATAGCTTTATAACAGCTTCACCCTCAGGTGATCTTTGAAACAAACAGCAGTCTACTTGAATCCCTGGATTTTTCTGCAGGTGACATTTTTAACCAACCTGTTCAGACGTGTCATGTCCCACTTGTGAAGAAGGTGGGCCTTGAGAAGCCAGGCCTTGTTAGTTCGAGGGGAGTTCCTCAGGGTGGAGTCTCACGGTCAACCATCTTCAGCTGCTTTGTTAGTCACTTTTCCTTCAGAACTGGCGATGCTGGTTGACAATTGGACAATATTCAGCACCATTTTCAACTGCTCAGATACTGATATAGCGCATATCCATATGTTCAGGTTGTAAGTTTGCTCGCTGAGCTGGTAGGTTTGTTCACATTGAGAACAATCTTACAACCCGAACCTCAACCTGAGCTAAAAAAAATCTCAAAAACTGCAAATCCATATGTAGCAAGACCTGGCCAGCATCTAAAATCTGCACAAATGGTAAGTAACAGCCGTATCACATCTGTGCCTGGCAAAGACCATCTTCAACAAGAGAAAATCCGAGTATCCCTTGATGACATTCCACAGCAATATCATTGTTGAATCCTCCATGAACAGCATTCCAAGGGTGTAATATTGACCAGTAACTGAACAGGACTAACCAAGCAATTGATACAAGATCAGCGCAGAGGCAAAAA
>NW_025175348.1:0-1965 GCF_004010195.1 Chiloscyllium plagiosum | reverse complement strand
TCGGTGTCCGTTTCCCCCCCCAGACCCCGATCTCAGTACCCCTCCCTCTCCCGGAGGCGCTGAGTGGTGGGCTGGTTGCTCCTTACCAGATAAGCTGCTTCCCTCATGAACTGCTTGGCAGGTTGTTTCCAGATTGCAGGCACGGTGATTACCCAGCGGACATCACCCGTGTCCAGGCCGACCAAGAATTGGTCACTCAGCTCCTGCCAAAACACACAGCACTGCTCAGGAATAGGAGAACGGATTTACCTCAACACGCAGTGGACTGCATTCAAGCCCATGGTCCCATTGATGGCCCTCACTCCCTCCTCAGTCCTCATCCCTTCCCGATTGACCACCTGACCCCAGTGACAAATGTCAAAGTTCAGGCATCTCACTGACCTTGAGAGCATGCTTCCGGAAGTATCTCAGCGCGTGAGCAAACACCTCGAGGGCTTTGACCCGCTTCCCATTGACAGCCTCCAACTCTGTCTCCAGGGTGAGGTCCTGGAGAGACAAGGCAAGGGGTTTCAGCATCGTGGAAGGTTCAGAAATCAGAGAGTGAGCATCGATGGTCATTGGTGAGTGTTGATGATCATTGGTGTGGTCATTGGTGAGTGTCGATGATCATTGATGAGTATCGATGGTCATTGCTGAGTATCGATGATCATTAGTGAGTATTAATGGTCATTGGTGATATTGATGATCATTGGTGAGTATCGATAGTCATTGGTGAGTATCGATGCTCGTTGGTGATTATAAATGGTCATTGGTGAACATCTATAGTCATTGGGGAGTATCGATGATGAATGGTGAGTATCGATGGTCATTGGTGAGTATCAATGATCATTGGTGAGTGTCGATGATCATTGGTGAGTATCGATGATCATTGGTGAGTATCAATGGTTATTGGTGAGTATCGATGATCATTGGTGATATTGATGATCATTGGTGAGTATCGATGATCATTGGTGAGTATCAATGATCATTGGTGATATTGATGATCATTGGTGAGTGTCGATGATCATTGGTGAGTATTAATGGTCATTGGTGAGTATCGATAGTCATTGGTGAGTGTCGATGATCATTGGTGAGTATCAATGGTCATTAGTGAGTGTCGATGATCATTGGTGAGTATCGACGGTCATTGGTGATATTGATGGTCATTTGTGAGTATCGATGATCATTGGTGGGTATCAATGGTCATTGGTGACTATCGATGGTCATTGGTGATATTGATGATCATTGGTAAGTATTAATGGTTATTCGTGAATATCGATGATCATTGGTGAGTATCGATGATCATTGGTGAGTATCAATGATCATTGGTGATATTGATGATCATTGGTGAGTGTCGATGATCATTGGTGAGTATTAATGGTCATTGGTGAGTGTCGATGATCATTGGTGAGTATCAATGGTCATTAGTGAGTGTCGATGATCATTGGTGAGTATCGACGGTCATTGGTGATATTGATGGTCATTGGTGAGTATCGATGATCATTGGTGAGTATCAATGGTCATTGGTGACTATCGATGGTCATTGGTGATATTGATGATCATTGGTAAGTATTAATGGTTATTGGTGAATATCGATGATCATTGGTGAGTATCGATGATCATTGGTGAGTATCAATGATCATTGGTGATATTGATGATCATTGGTGAGTATCAATAATCATTGGTGAGTATCAATGATCATTCGTGAGTATCAATGGTCATTGGTGAGTATCGATGATCATTGGGGAGTATCAATGATCTTTGGTGAGTATCAATGGTTATTGGTGAGTATCGATGATCATTCGTGAGTATCGATGGTCATTGGTGAGTATCGATAGTCATTGGTGAGTATCAATGATCATTGGTGAGTATCGATGATGATTGGTGAGTATCGATGATCATTGGAGATATTGATGGTCATTGGTGAGTATCGATGATCATTGGTGAGTATCAATGATCATTGGTGATATTGATGAACATTGGCGA
>NW_025175347.1:0-1965 GCF_004010195.1 Chiloscyllium plagiosum | reverse complement strand
AAGAATGCAGGTTAGGTACCATTGCGGAAGAACACAGGCTAGGTACCATTGTGGAAGAATGCAGGCTAGGTACCATTGTGAAAGAACGCAGGTTACGCAACATTGTGCAAGAACGAAGGTGAGGTACCATTGTGGAAGAATGCAGGCGAGGTACCATTGTGGAAGAACGCAGGCTAGGTACCATTGTGAAAGAACGCAGGTTATATACCATTGTGGAAGAACGCAGGCTAGGTACCATTGTGGAAGAACGCAGGCTAGGTACCATTGTGGAAGAACACAGGTTAGGTACCATTGTGAAAGAATGCAGGTTAGGTACCATTGTGGAAGAACGCAGGCTAAGTATTATTGTGGAAGAACACAGGTTAGGTACGATTGTAAAAGAACACAGGCGAGGTACCATTGTGGAAGAACGCAGGTTAGGTACCATTGTGGAAGAATGCAGGCTAGGTAACATTGTGAAAGAACGCAGGCTAGGTACCATTGGGGAAGAATGCAGGTTATGTACCATTGTGAAAGAACGCAGGCTAGGTAACATTGTGGAAGAACGCAGGCTAGGTACAATTATGGAAGAACGTAGGTTAGGTACCATTGTGGAAGACCGCAGGCTAGGTAACATTGTGGAAGAAAGCAGGCTCAGTACCATTGTGGAACAACGCAGGCTATGTAACATTGGGGAAGAAGTCAGGCTGGGTATCATTGTGGAAGAATGCAGGTTATGTACCATTGTGGAAGAACGCAGGCTCGGTACCATTGTGGAAGAACGCAGACTAGGTACCATTGTGGAAGAATTCAGGTTATGTACCATTGCGGAAGAACGCAGGCTCGGTACCCTTGTGAAAGAATGCAGGTTATGTACCATTGTGAAGGAACGAAGGCTAGGTACCATTGTGGAAGAACGCAGGCTAGGTACCATTGTGTAAGTACGAAGGCGAGGTACCATTGTGGAAGAACGCAGGCTAGGTACCATTGTGGAAGAATGAAGGCGAAGTACTATTGTGGAAGAATGAAGGCGAGGTACCATTGTGGAAGAACGCAGGCTAGGTACGATTGTGAAAGAATACAGGCTAGGTACCATTGTGGAAGAACGCAGGTTAGGTACCATTGTGGAAGAACGCAGGCTCGGTACCCTTGTGAAAGAATGCAGGTTATGTACCTTTGTGAAGGAACGAAGGCTAGGTACCATTGTGGAAGAATGCAGGCTAGGTACCATTGTGGAAGAACGCAGGCTAGGTACGATTGTGAAAGAACACAGGCTAGGTACCATTGTGGAAGAACGCAGGTTAGGTTCCATTGTGGAAGAACGCAGGCTATGTACAATTGTGGAAGAATTCAGGTTATGTACCATTGTACAATTGTGGAAGAATTCAGGTTATGTACCATTGTGGAAGAACACAGGCTATGTACAATTGTTGAAGAATTCAGGTTATGTGCCATTGTGGAAGAACGCAGGCTCGGTACCCTTGTGAAAGAATGCAGGTTATGTACCTTTGTGAAGGAACGAAGGCTAGGTACCATTGTGGAAGAACGCAGGCTAGGTACCATTGTGTAAGTACGAAGGCGAGGTACCTTTGTGGAAGAACGCAGGTTCGGTACCATTGTGGAAGAATGCAGGTTAGGTAACATTGTGAAAGAACGCAGGTTACGTACCATTGTGAAAGAACGCAGGCTAGGTACCATTGTGGAAGAACGCAGGCTAGGTACCATTGTGGAAGAACGCAGGTTAGGTACCATTGTGAAAGAATGCAGGTTAGGTACCATTGTGGAAGAAGGCAGGCTATGTACTATTGTGGAAGAACACAGGTTAGGTACGATTGTGAAAGAACACAGGCTAGGTACCATTGTGGAAGAACACAGGTTAGGTACCATTGTGGTAGAACGCAGACTATGTACAATTGTGGAAGAATTCAGGTTATGTACCATTGTGGAAGAACACAGGCTCGGTACCCTTGTGAAAGAATGCAGGTT
>NW_025175346.1:0-1965 GCF_004010195.1 Chiloscyllium plagiosum | reverse complement strand
AACTCATTCAGACTGCAACCTCATGGGCCGACATATTCCCACTGCACAGTAAGCTTCACGCCAGAAAGCACACTCGTTCAAACAAAAGTGCAGAAGGATCCCTTATTAGCAGCCCCAAACAACCTGGAGAAGCTCGTCCTCAGCTAAAAAAAAAGGACGATAAATGCTAAACAGCATAAGCAGCAAGTCGTGTACAGAACTCAGTGATCCCACAACCAATGTTCAGATCTATCTCTGCGGCCTTGTTCCAATTCGTCACAAAAATAGTGGACAATGAAAGAGACCATTGGAGGAGGAGGCTGCTCTCCAACAATGAAGTCCCCAGTTATGGGGGAGCGCAACACATCAGGGAAAATATAAAGCTGCTGCATTTGTAACAATCTTCAGCCAGAAGGGCTGAGCAGATGATCCATTTCAGCGACCTTCACTGGGCCCAGCATCACCGACACAAATTTTCTGACAATTCGATCCACTCTGCACAAATTTAAGAAATGGCTGGAGACACTTGAAACTGTTATTAAACTCCAGACACTGGCACATCTCTAACCCAGCTGTTCTATTTCAGTAAGAACATTGACATCTATCAACAATGTGATAAATTGCCGAAGTATGTCCTGTACACCTTAAGCAGGGTACTGGCACTGCAGACAGTCATTGACCCATCAGTGTACGGTCTATCATATAAATTTGAAGGACGGTATCAGCAATAATGTGTTCGATCAGCAATAACCCCTGTTCTGTGACGTCCAGTTCTTGTCTCGTCAGCCTGACTCAGTTCCTGACCCCATTGCCAGCTTCAATTAAAAGACTGAAATTCCAAAGAGGCGATATGTGCAATTACATTTAACATCAAGGCGCCATTTAATAGTGCGTGACAACAGGAGCCCGAATAAAATTATAATTCATCAGAATCTTGGGGAAGTACTCTCCGGGTTGGAATAATCACCAGCAACTAAACTAATTATTGTCCGTTTCGTAATTCAAACTCGAGAACAGCTCTGCAGCCATTGCTCAGGAAAGAGAGAGCCCTAGGCTCAATAATTTTCACCGGCTGCAATAACCCATTCTCCAATATTAGGTCAGACGTGGGAACGGTCACTGGTTATACAATTCCTGAAATAGTCCATGGCCATTGCCAAAGCCTTGGAAAACGTTCAGGTTTTCTCTGACAAATAGCAGTTAATGTTCACGTCACACAAATATTAGCCAAGTACGACAGTAAAGAATCAAACCATCCTTCTTTGATATTCAATTACATTACTATCACTGATTACCCAACCTGGTATTTGTCACCATCCTGCGTGCTACCATGAACAGAAATTGCTCTGGACTAGCCATATCAATAATGTTGTCGACAAGAGAAAGTCAGTGGCCAGGAATTCGGCAAAGCCTGTGATTGAATGGACCACCTGGGAAAGAAGCTAAAACATTTAAAATACATTTAGATAAGCACATCATTATGAATGGTTTGGATGGATATGGGCAAACAACATGCAGGTGGGACGAGTTTTGTTTTATATTACGGTTCATTAAATCGAAGCATCCGATTCCACTCTGTGTTTCTCCATATCTACGAATACAATGTTGTTTCATTATTTTAAAACATCGCAATGGAAATCTAGGGAACTAACCACCAATTAGCCAGATGTCAGCAGTGGGGTAGTGACAGTAGTAATTATGCTGGACAGGAGTTTCATGTATATGGAAAGGTGGATTGATTAAGGACAGTCAGAACGGCTTTGTACACACAAAGTCACGTTTCTAAAACGTTATTGTGTTTGCTGAAGAGGTGACCATATGTTGTCTAAACTGAATTCAGCAGGGTCTTTGACAGGGTTTAAGTGGTACACTAGTTAGTAAAATAAGGTCACAAGCGATCAGAGAGATCCAGCCAACTGAATACAAAATTAGCTGAACAGAAAGTGGTGGTCGAAGGCTGTTTTTTTCAGAATGGAGGCCTTTGAG
>NW_025175345.1:0-1965 GCF_004010195.1 Chiloscyllium plagiosum | reverse complement strand
AGTGTTTGTGTGTGTCTGTGTGAGTGTATGTCTGTGTGTATGTCTGTGCGCGTGTCTGTGTGTGTTGGGCAAAGGGGAAAGATTGAAATGACAGCTCAGTCGTCTCTGTTCCCAGGTTCTGTTGTTGAGAGGATATTTACGATTTGTCTTGTGGCTAGCACACTGCACCAATCATTCTTCTCCTGATGCTTCCACTGTTTGGTAAGAGCCACAAGGTATTGGTCTCTTATCACAATGGTTGCACAAAGATTTTCCTCAGGCTTATGGTTCAGTTTGACTGCAGAGAACAGAGAGACTGCTCCCGAACTGAAGGAGAGAACTAAACACTCCTTTCTGCCTACAACTTGGTTGCGATTTAAGCTGTTCAGTTACCTCGGAACTGTAGAATTAGCATAACTTTGAGACTGCTAGCGCAGTGATGTCACCACCACACCATCAGCTTCCCCGAGGCATGAAGGTGACTTTGTGAAAATGTGGCTTTATCTGTGTTGTATAAGACAGTTGGTTCCACGCTTTTCGCCCCACAAATTGTGATATAAAGTACCTTCCCAGGTATTGTTGGGGTTGTGTATGATAATATTTCAGTAGCAGTAATATGTGCTTAATCAAGAATGAGCCTGATAGGTACACATAGAAATATCAGATGAAACTAGCCATTAAATAGTGTGCAGGAAACCTTTACAGTTCATCTAGGCTAGACCTAACTTCAGTTAAAGGTATCTTGTGGAAATCATTCCCTGATGAAAAGTGACTTAAACAGATTTATGGCATTATAGAATTTTTGCTGTAAATTCTGTGTCTTATGGTCCTGATAAAGGAGCAGCAGTCCAAAAGCTAGTTCTTCTAATTATAAACCTGTTGGGTCTCTAACCTGGTGTTGTGTGATTTTTAACTCGGCTCCCCCCCCCCCCAATCCAACACCGGCACCTCGACATCTTGACTTCAGAACCAAGTTGTGACGGACTGGGGCAGCAGTAAGGACAGAAACGGAGCTCTGCCTCTTGGTCTGGGGAATGAAAACTTACAACAGCAGCAATCCCAGGAGGGCAGCCAGGCATCCAAAGCCCCTTTAGTCTTCGACAGGACGAACATCTCCGGAGTTAAATGGGAACCAGGGTGGACGGTTCAGTTTAACGATAAAGATCAGTGCGCTTCCTGAAAGTTAGAGAAAGGCGGATTTCCCAATTCATGGAGTAATGGATGCCGTGGGTGGGAAGAGTCTGTCTTGGAGGTGGATAGGTCCTTTCTACAGTGAAACATGCCACTCTCTGCCTGCCCCACAGGGCTATAAGGCAGAGGCTCAATGTCACTCTGACTGTTGACATCGCTCAGTAACACTGCGAGAGCTACCAGATGGCACTAATGTACTCAACAGATTGATCAAAGTCAGGGCACTTGGCACCCTGTGCCCATCTAACTAACATGCTGGGCATCAAGATGTCATTGCCAGCTCTAATTCCGGCTCTGTCCAATTGGCACAGGGGCCAGGACGGTTGCTGTGCCCAAAGGCAGCCATTCACTCCTTGCGTCCTGCTGGCGCGTAGTGTAGTCCTCAGATCACATTTTAACCTGCAAAGCCCCTCCCACCTCTGGGTATTGGACGATGCACAATTCCTTCCTCAGGGGAGGTGAATCATTGGTCAGATACTGCATTACTGCCCCACACTGCTTCCAGTTAGGGATTACAGGAGAGCCCCATAGACGCTCTGGCAGCCAGTGAGGACAGCAGATGCTGGAGATCAGAGCCGAGAGTGTGTTGTTGGAAACGCATGGCAAGTCAGGCAGCATCCGAGGAGCAGGAAAATCGACGTTCGGGGTCAGGGCCACTCATCAGGAATTCCTGACGCTCTGGCAGCCAGTGAGGACAGCAGATGCTGGAGATCAGAGCCGAGAGTGTGTTGCTGGAAAAGCACGGCAAGTCAGGCAGCATCTGAGGAGCAGGAAAATCGACGTTCGGGGTCAGGG
>NW_025175344.1:0-1965 GCF_004010195.1 Chiloscyllium plagiosum | reverse complement strand
CCACATTTATTAAGATGTAATGCATCACTTGGTCTGGTTGGACTGAGCACATTGGGCTGAGGAACATCTGAATTGGCAAGGTGTGATAATTGTAATCCCTATCAAGCATAACAATCTTGTATGATTCCTGCTTTGACAGTCCTGAGACTTTTCGCTGGCTGCAATTGTTTTCAGATGCATTTGGATTCTTCGATGTTGTGATTATTCAATAACTTACTCCAGGTCATGGGTAGTTAGCCATAGTATGTGCATTTCCTGATCTCGCTCATCCATATGAGCCAAATGGAACAGAATTTGTTCCTTTCAACAGATTCTGCAGAAATTGAGCATAGTTGAGAGGATGGTACGTCAAATCAGTTTTGCTGAGACCTCCTGTCAATGTTACTAATTGGAAACAATTGGACAAACTGATCTTGTCACGTTCTTTGTCAAGGAATTGTCATCTTTCCCCAACAATGCACTGGTGCAGACTTGGTCAGGATGCAAGTCACCCTGAACAATACTTTAGACAATGGGATTGATTCAAGTTTCTGCTGTCAGGTCTAACGCAATTGGAAGATTGATCTCTGCATTGGATGACATGCCGCACTATTTATAACGTCTGGATTTGCACAAGCTGTTCGGAGGACTGGGTTTGTTGACGGCCATATGTCTGTTGAACATTATCCCATTGTTGGAATTTATACATCACAGATTCATGTCAGCTGGATGTGAAGGTGGTTCAATTTCAGTTTCTTTGCTGAATAGTTTGTATCATTGAAGAACCTCTATTGTTTGGTGAATCATTCCAGATTGGGGGATCTGTGGAGTTGAACATCATGCACTGGTTGGAGAATGTCTGTTTTTTGGATGATATTACTCAATATATATTAGATTGGGGGAATGGGCATTCAACTTACAATATTATCTATTGGGGTCATTTGTGTTAATTGTACTTATTTCAAAAGTCGAATAGGCTGTATTGTTTGCAACATGTGCTTCTTGAAACTGAAGTTCATTTGAAATGTTTTATTGCCTCGAACCTCCGTCGAATCCCTACACTGTGGAAACGGGTCATTTGGCCCAACACATCCAGAACGACCGTCTGGAGGGTATTCCACTCAAACCCATTTCCCAACCCCATTTATGTACATTTCCTCTAAAGCACCTCACCTACACATCCTGAACATTATGGGAAATTAATCTGATCTGCACATCTTTGTGTTGTGGTAGGAGATTGGAGCACATAGAGGATATCTATACAAACACAGGGAGTCTGGTCCCTTGAGCTGTGAGGCAGCAGTGCTCACCACTGAGGCTCCATGCTGCACGAGGTAGAGATCCTGAATGAGTTGAAGTCATAGAAGTAGATTCAGATTTTCAATTGAGTGTCTGTTTCTGTGTGTGCATATGGAGAGTGTTGTTTTGTGTGGTTGCAATTGTCTTGCACAGTTGTGAAAATTGCTGCCTCAGAGGACAAATTGCTGGAATGAACAGAACTTGACAGGCCTGGAGACAGTGTTTCAATCTAGGTTTGTGAAATTGCGAAATAATTCCACCCGTCCACACAAATTGTGAAGGTAGGCTGATTGTAAATATATTCATATCAAAGAGGAGGCTGAAATGTACTTTATAAATCTGGGATATGAAGCAGGCTTCAGTAATATTGATGACAATGGTATTATGGAATAAAAATCGATTTTACAAACTGTGGATGCTGTTAATCAGAAACAAGAAGCACAGATATTGCTGGAAAGGCTCAGCAGATCTGGCAGCATTTGTGGAGAGAAATCAGGTTTTACATTTCGTGTCGACTGACGCTTCCTCAGAACTGTTGACTCCTAGGTCAGCTTAGATGCAGAAGATAGTCTGAGGGAGGGGGTAAGGAGTAAGGGAATATAATCCGAAGAAAGTGAAGGAATGTTCAACAAATTGATATGGCCCAGGAATGTGACTGGCAAATTTACAAACCTGCCTCGCCAGGTC
>NW_025175343.1:0-1965 GCF_004010195.1 Chiloscyllium plagiosum | reverse complement strand
CATGAATATTGATCGAAGTTGAATATTTTGGCAACGGTATAACCTCCATAATGTCTGGTTCGGCGTAGCCCGAAGTGTAAAGTGAAGTTTCAGTCAGGAGTGTCATGCCTCATTAATTGGTATTTTGGACTTGAGGTGTGAATGGGATTTTCGGGATGAACAATGGTTTCATGCAGTTATCTCTTTTGTGTATATTTTCCCAGAACTGCCCTCAGCTGCATCATTTTCAAACTTTCAAATTTTTGAAACGTCCAGAGTTTTGCTGAAATATTTAAATTTTTGCTCAATCCTACAGCACACAATGATTAACGAGTGGAGATAAAATAATTTTTCCTCCATTCCATTTCAGTTTGTCCTGTTGTCCCTCGCCAAACTTCTTTCAAATGTATTCTATTATTTTTCTCTGCTTTTTTTTGTTTATTTTTCTGGCAATCTTGATAATTTTGACGTGTCCACTGCCAACTGACGATTAATTTCTGTTTCTTTGCCAATGACATTTTGATTCTGACTGTGAACCTTTCATCCCAATAATCAAGGCAACAGAAATTGTGATAGCTACTTCCGGGCTTTGGCCAAACCCATTTGACAAAGAAAATGCATGGAAACAGTGCAGTAAGAGGATAGCAAATTTGGAAAGAAATTATTGAAATGTATTTTGTCATAGGTAAAACGCTGTCTTGCTAGAGTAGTGAGGGGAAAGTCTGCAGAAAATCCACATTTCTGTATGTGTCCCGGACAATGGTCCCCAGAGACAGTTTTAGATTGACAGTTGTCCTTGTGGAGGAGACTTCAGCATAGTAACAATCTTTTGATTGGCTTTTAAGGATACAGTTACATGGAGATGAGCATAGATAAAGTAGCAGAGTCATCGAGCCTTTGAATAGACAACATGACCTTTCTCATTTCCCTCTGACATTGGTGAAACAGTAATAAGAGAAGGGCAATAAGATCAATAGCAGGTGCTGTCAACATCCCTCAAGTATTGTTGTTAAATTAAGCGTTCTGCAAAAATTAGTGTTCTGCATCGAGCTGTTTGTTCAGTGAATGTAATTGATGTCAGTCTGCATGGATGCTATCACTGTCGATGGGGTGTTTCCTTCTTCTATAAGTATGGAGATTTTTTAATGTATTATTGCATAGTCCAGCAGCGACATCATCCTCAACACGGTTGGGAAGAGCAGCACCGGAGAGATGGAGAGTTCAGAATCTGAGACCAACAGACTGGAATGTTCCAACAATGTACATGGGTTTGTCCTGGGCTCTTTACTATCTTTCTCGGGATTGGGGATATTTAGAAAAGTGGATGGATGCCGCACTGATGATAATTAGGGCGGGTTACTATCCTTTCCTGGCTATTGTTGGTGTACCTCGTAAGTCTATCTTTTTTTTCCATTTGTTAATTCTGTGAACCATTGTAATTGACATAACATTATCTATCATCTATAATTAGTAAAGGCATAAAATATTGCATTTGCTTTAAATCATAATCTTCATTCCTTTTCCATGAATTTCGCACCCTTCACATGCAAACATCCGAGAAGGAAAAAAAAACTACTCACAACCATGGAGGGCGTATTTTTTCCTGAGTTGATTTATATCTCAATATTCCCGCTGTCATCAAACCTGTCCAATACCACCTCAATAATATCCCCAGTCTTCACTTCTACCTCAGTGCTGGTTCTGAATAAACTGCCATCAAAATCCTTCTGGTTGCAATTCATTTCGGGACATTTTCCAGGAACAAACATTTTGATCAAACACTTAATCATGTCTGGATCTGGACCTCTGCCAGGTGGAAAGTATGACGGAAGTCTGATTCTAAAATAAAGTGGTCACAGCTTTGTGTCACGTCTTTTAGCATAACCTGTGACGTCACACTTGGGAGCGTCCCGTGCTTGCACTGTCAATAAAGCGACAGTTTCATTCTAAAATTTTCTCAGCAGGAGTGGGCGTCATGTCCATCAT
>NW_025175342.1:0-1965 GCF_004010195.1 Chiloscyllium plagiosum | reverse complement strand
TGTTTCATTACCCTCAGTACATTGAAATGTTTTTTGTTGCATGCAATACAGGCAGATGATACTATCTAAAGTTCATAAGCGTAATACAACAGAGCAAGGAATATAATGTTACAGTTGCTGAGAAAGTGCACAGAGAGTTAGATCAATATTAAATTTGAAATTTCCATTCAGTATTCTAGCAACAGCAGGGAAGAAGCTGTCCTTGAATCTGTTGCTTCATGCATCGTCTCCTTGATGGCAAAATTGGAAGAGATCATGACTGAAGTAGAGGGGTCTTCCATTCCATGGGCTTTCTCCCAAGGCAGCGAGGAAACTCAAGCACTTGAGCTTTTGGGAGCAGGCTGAATGGCCTGAGGCTATTTCCTGTGGAGCATCAGAGACTGAGGGGTGACCTTATCGAAGTTTATAAAATCGGGAGGGGCATGGATAGGGTGAATAGCCAAGGTCTTTTCGCTGGGGCAGGGGATATCCAAAACCGGGTGTCATAGTTTTAAGTTGGGAGGGGAAAGATTCAAAATAGACGTAAGGATCAACTTTTCACCCAGAGAATGGTGCGTGTCTTGAATGGACTGTCAGAGGATTTGGTGGAGATTGGCTCAATAACAAAACTTAACAGACATCTGGATGGGTATAGTAATAAGAAGGGTTTAGATGGATATGGGTCCAATGCTGGCAAATGGGGCTACATTAACTTAGAACATCTGGTCAGCATGGACGAGTTGAACTGAAGAGTCTGTTTCCATGCTGTACAGCTCTATGACTCTATAAGTCAATGGTTGGAAGGTTGGCTTGAATGATGGACTGTGTTTACAACCCTCTGTAATTTCTTATGACCCTGGGAAGAGCAGCTGCCATACCAAGCCGTGATGGATCAGGATACAAGGCTTTCTGTGGTGCATCTACAAAAAGTGGAAAGAGTCTTCATGGACATGCTAAATTGCCTTAGCCTCCTTCAGAACTAGAGGCATTGTTGTGCTTTCTGAACTGTCACGTCAATGTGGTGGACGAGGACAGATTGTTCGTGATCGTTACTCTTTGGAACGAGATGCACTAGACTACCTGCACCTCAGTTCTATTGATGCAGACAGAGGCACACCTCCTCTCAATGTTCTGAAGTCAATGGCCAGCTCTTTCATTTCGCTGACGTTGAGGTAGAGGTTGCTGTCTTGACACCTCACCACCAATCACCTCATCTCTTTCTGGCATTCTGTCTTGTCATTGTTTAAAATCCAGCCTACAACGGCGGTGTCATCAGTGAAGTTGCCAATGGAGTTAGAATGAAATTTTACCACACAGTCATGAGTGTGCAGGGAGTACAGAAAGCTGCTGAGTGAACAGATTTGCAGGCTGCCATCTTGAGGATTAGATTACTTACAGTGTGGAAACAGGCCCTTCGGCCCAACAAGTCCACACCGACCCGCCGAAGCGCAACCCACCCAGACCCATTACCCTATATTTACCCCGTCACCTAACACTACGGGCAGTTTCGCACGGCCGATTCACCTGACCTGCACAGTTTTGGACTGTGGAAGGAAACCGGAGCACCCGGAGGAAACCCACGCAGACATGGGGAGAATATGCAAAGTTGAGGCGGGAATTGAACCCGGGTCTCCTGCGCTGTGAGGCAGCAGTGCTAACCACTGTGCCACCGTGCCAGTGGAGGAGGTGCTGTTACCTGTTCTCACCAATTTTGTTCTGTGGGTGAGGAAGTCGAGAATCCAGTCACAGAGAACAGAGCAGAGACCCGGGTCTTGGAGTTTGAATATTAATTTGGTTGGAATTATAGTGTATCAAGTTTTAGTCAATGATTATGAGCCTGACAGAGATAGTCTTGTTATCCAAATGTTTCAAGAATGAGTGTGAGGCCAGGCAGAGAGCCTGAAAGTAGTGGATGCAAGTAGAGTTACGATGATTAAAGACATTTGAATACGTTCGTGAATATGATGGACCAGGTCAGACCCCCGT
>NW_025175341.1:0-1965 GCF_004010195.1 Chiloscyllium plagiosum | reverse complement strand
CTCACATAACAGGAAATATCACTGTGTGACATATCGTACCCTCACATAACAGGAAATAACACTGTGTGACATAGCATATCCTCACATAACAGAAAATATCACTGTGTGACATAGCGTACCGTCACATAACTGGAAATATCACTGTGTGACACAGTGTACACTCACACAACAGGAAATATCACTGTGTGACATACCGTACCCAAACATAACAGGAAATATCACTGTGTGACACAGAGTACACCCATATAACAGGAAATATCACTGTGTGACATAGCGTATCCTCACTTAACATGAAATATCATTGTGTGACACAGCGTGCACTCACATAACAGGAAATATCAATGTGTGACATATCGTACCATCACATAACAGGAAATAACACTGTGTGACATAGCATATCCTCACATAACAGGAAATACCACTGTGTGACATATCGTACCCTCACATAACAGAAAATATCACTGTGTGACATAGCGCACCCTCACTTAGCAGGAAATATAAGTGTGTGACATAGCGTACGCTCACACAACAGGAAATATCACTGTGTGACATGGTGAATCCTCAAATAACAAGAAATATCACTGTGTGACATAGTGTACCCTCACATAACAGGAAATATTACGATGTGACATAGCATATCCTCATATAACAGGAAATATCACTGTGTGACATAGCGTACCCTCACATATCAGGAAATATCACAGTCTGACATAGCGTACACTTACAAAACAGTAAATATCACTGTGTGTTATAGTGTATCTCATATAACAGGAAATATTACGATGTGACATAGCATATCCTCATATAACAGGAAATATCACTCTGTGACATAGCGTACACTCACATAACATGAAATATCATTGTGTGACACAGCGTACACTCATATAACAGGAAATATCACTGTGTGACATAGCGTACCATCACATAACTGGAAATATCACTGTGTGACACAGTGTACACTCACAAAACAGGAAATATCACTGTGTGACATACCGTACCCAAACATAACAGGAAATATCACTGTGTGACACAGAGTACACCCATATAACAGGAAATATCACTGTGTGACATAGCGGATCCTCACATAACAGAAAATATCACTGTGAGACATATCCTACTCTCACATAACAGGAAATATCACTGTGTGACATACTGTACCCAAACATAACAGAAAATATCACTGTGTGACATATCCTACTCTCACATAACAGGAAATATCACTGAGTGACATAACAGATCCTCACATAACAGAAAATATCACTGTGTGACATAGCGCGCCCTCACATAACAGGAAATATTACGATGTGACATAGCATATCCTCATATAACAGGAAATATCACTGTGTGACATAGCGTACCCTCACATAACAGGAAATATCACTGTGTGACATAGCATACAGTTACAAAACAGTAAATATCACTGTGTGTTATAGTGCATCCCACATAACAGGAAATATTACGATGTGACATAGCATATCCTCATATAACAGGAAATATCACTGTGTGACATAGCGTACCCTCACGTAACATGAAATATCATTGTGTGACACAGCGTACACTCATATAACAGGAAATATAACTGTGCGACATAGCGTACCCTCACATAACTGGAAATATCACTGTGTGACACAGTGTACACTCACAAAACAGGAAATATCACTGTGTGACACAGTGTACACTAACAAAACAGGAAATATCACTGTGTGACATACCGTACCCTCACAGAACAGAAAATATCACTGTGAGACATAGCGTACACTCACATAACAGGAAATATCACTGTGTGACATAATGAACTCCCACATGACAGGAAATATCAGTGTGTGACACGGAGTACACTCATATAACAGGAAATATCACTGTATGACATAGCGTACCCTCACATAACTGGAAATATCACTGTGTGACACAGTGTACACTCACAAAACAGGAAATATCACTGTGTGGCATACCGTACCCACACAT
>NW_025175340.1:0-1965 GCF_004010195.1 Chiloscyllium plagiosum | reverse complement strand
TCCAATAGTGCGGAACTCCTTCAGCACTGACCCACCGACAGTGTGGCGCTCCCTCTGCACTGACCCTCCGACAGTGCGGTGCTCCCTCAGCACTGACCCTTCGACAGTGCAACACTCCCTCAGCACTGACCCTCCGACAGTGCGGCATCCCTTAGCACTGACCCCCTGACAATGCGGCATTCTCTCAAACCTGACCCTCTGACAGTGCCGCATTCCTTCAACACTGACCCTCCAATGGTGTGGCACTTCCTCTGCACTGACCCTCCTACAGTGCGGCATTCCCTTAGCACTGAGCCACCAATGGTGCGGCACTCACTCAGCACTGACCCTCCGATAGCAGGTTGCTCCCTCAGCACTAACCATTCGACAGTGCGACACTCCCTCAGCACTGACCCCCTGACAACGCGGCACTCTCTCAAACCTGACCCTCTGACAGTGCGCCACTCCTTCAGCACTGACCCACCAATGGTGCGGCACTCCCTCAGCACTGACCCTCTGACAGTGCGGTGCTCCCTCAGCACTGACCCTCCGACAGTGCGGCACTCCCTCAGCTCTGAACCTCCGACAGTGCGGAACTCCTTCAGCACTGACCCTACGACAATGTGGTGCCCCCTCAGCACTGACCCTCCGACAGTGCAGCACTCCCCCAGCACTGACCCACCGACAGTCCGACAGTGCAGCACTCCCCCAGCACGGACCCACCGACAGTCCGACAGTGCGGTGCTCCCTCAGCACTGACCCTCCAACAGTGCGTAACTCCCTTAGCACTAACCCTCTGACAGTGCGGCACTCCTTCTGCACTGACCCTCCGACAGGGCAGCACTCCTTCAGCACTGACCCATCAACAGTGCGGCACTCCCTCAGCACTGACCCTCTGACAGTGCGGCACTCCTCAGCACTGACCCTTCGACAGTGCGGCACTCCTTCAGCACTGACCCTCCAACAGTGCGGCACTCCCTCAGCATTGACCCTTCGACAGTGCGGCACTCCCTCAGCACTGACCCTCCGATAGTGTGGCACTCCCTCAGCACTGACCCTTCGACAGTGCAGCACCCCTTCAGCACTGACCCTCCGACAGTGCGGCACTCCCGCAGCACTGACCCTCCAACAAAGCGGTGCTCCCTCAACACTGACCCTCCGACTGTGCGGGACTCCCTCAGCACTGACCCACCGACATTGCGGCACTCCCTCAGCGCTGACCCTCCGACAGTGCAGCACCCCTTCAGCACTGACCCTCCGACAGTGCGGCACTCCCGCAGCACTGACCCTCCGATAGTGTGGCACTCCCTCAGCACTGACCCTTCGACAGTGCAGCACCCCTTCAGCACTGACCCTCCGACAGTGCGGCACTCCCGCAGCACTGACCCTCCAACAAAGCGGTGCTCCCTCAACACTGACCCCCCGACTGTGCGGGACTCCCTCAGCACTGACCCACCGACATTGCGGCACTCCCTCAGCGCTGACCCTCCGACAGTGCAGCATCCCTTCAGCACTGACCCTCCGACAGTGCGGCACTCCCGCAGCACTGACCCTCCAACAAAGCGGTGCTCCCTCAATACTGACCCTCCGACTGTGCGGGACTCCCTCAGCACTGACCCTCCGACAGTGCGGCACTCCCTCAGCACTGACCCTCCGATAGCGTGGCACTCCTTCAGCACTGACCCTCCAACAGTGCGACACTCCCTCAGCACTGACCCTCCGACAGTGCGGCACTCCTTCAGCACTGACCCACCAACAGTGAGGCACTCCCTCAGCACTGACCCTCCAACAGTGCGACACTCCCTCAGCACTGACCCTCCGACAGTGCGGCACTCCTTCAGCACTGACCCACCAACAGTCCTCCGACAGTGCGGCACTCCCTCAGCTCTGACCCTCCGACAGTGCGGAACTCCTTCAGCACTGACCCTCCCACAGTGCGGCACTCCCTCAGGACTGACCCTCCGACAGTGCGGAACTCCTTCAGCA
>NW_025175339.1:0-1965 GCF_004010195.1 Chiloscyllium plagiosum | reverse complement strand
TGAGAGGCATAGATAGAGTCGATAGATAGAGAGTATTTCCGAGGGCAGAAATGACTAACACGAGGAGTCATAGTTTTAAGCCGGTATAGAGGGGATGTCAGAGGCGTGTTCTTTACACAGAGAGTTGTGAGAGCATGGAATGTGTTGCTAGCAGCAGTTGTGGAGGCAGCGTCAATGGGGACATTTAAGAGACTCCTGGACATACATATGGTCACAGAAATTTGAGGGTGCATTCATGAGGATCAGTGGGCTGAAGGGCCTGTTCTGTGCTGTACTGTTCTATGTTCTATGTTCTATCTATGTTCTCAATTGCCCGTAGTGCTAGGTGAAGGGTTAAATGTAGGGGACTGGGTCTGGGTGGGTTGCTCTTCGGTGGGTCGGTGTGGACTTGTTGGGCCGAAGGGCCTGTTTCCACACTGTAAGTAATCTAATCTCAACATAAATGCCACCATTTGGTGACGGAGGATATATATTGTGGATGAGGTGAATGTTTTCTCTCTGAGCAGAGAGCTGCCAGGTGTATCAATGCTTTTCAGTGTAGCAGGATTCCCGATGATGGACATGGCTCTGTGGGCTCTCCATGATAATGAGGAGATCTAGAGAAAATGAAGAAACTCTCACTCCATTACTGTTACAGTGTGCCCATGCACAGGGCATCCTGTTGGTGAATACTCACTGTCCTGGCAGGTGGCACCGCATCTTCATTCAGAAGCAGTCAACCATTCCCATCGTCTTTGGGTCTCAATTCGGAAAGAAAGGATAGTCTCTCAGCCCTTGATACACGGCTCTAAACATCCTCCCCCTCACCACTCTCCACCGCCAACCAACCACATCAAAATATCCCGTGTGTACTGAGAGCAATAGGACCATTGGGAATGTCAGGGAGCAGACCATCAGGGAGATGGAGCAACACTTCCCATGTCTGAATGGGTTAGAGTAAACCCTCCAGAACACACTGTATCACTATGTTCAGTAATCCCTCTCCATTTCAGTAACATACTGCCTTCCATTATTCCAGAAAAAGCTGGCAGGTTATACATTCCGTTATATTCCACATGGGAAAGTATTATTCATTGACTTTACCTGTCCATATCAATTTGCAGACTCTCCACATTCTCTTGATAAGTTTATGTCTTGCTTACCTGAGTGTCGTCACTAAACTTAGTAGCAGTACATCTGTATAACCGTCCTGATCACTGATATCGATTGTAAACAGTTGGGGACCCAGCACTGGTCACTATGTGACTCCACTGGTTACGTTCTGTCAAACTGCTTAAGACTGATTTAACCAGAATGCCTGCTTTCTGATAGATAACCAATCCCCCCCCCCCCCCCCCCCCCCCCACCCACCGTTCCTGTGGAGCACAGTCGAAGGGCTGAATAAGAAAAAGGAACTATCCAGCCCCTCAAGCCTGTTCCGCCATTGAATACAATCATGGTTGATGTCATCGCCGGCTCAGTTCCATTTCCCTGCCTGCTCTCCATATCCCTTCATTTACTCAACGTCCCAGCATCCCCTGCACACTGGGACAGTGAACTACACAGATTCACAACCCTTTGAGAGAAGCAAGTTCTCCTCACTCCTGTTTTAAATCTGCTCTGCTTAATCCTAAAACTATGATCTCTTGTTCTAGTTTGCCCCAGATGAGGAAATATCCACTCCACACCGACATTTTCAATCACCTTTAACATCCTTCAGGCCTCAATGAGGTCTCCTCTCATTCTTCTAAAGCTAGAGTGCATCGGCCTGAACTGCTCGAACTTGCTTCAAAAGACAAATTCATCTCTAGAATCAATCTAATGAACTTGTTCTGAACTGCCTTTGTTGAAACAACATCACTCCTGCAGTCGGGACAACAAACCTGAAAACAGTACGTCAATTACCGTCTCACTAATACTGTGCAGAGTTGCAGTAATTCTTCCCTCTATTTATCCTCTATACTTTTATAAGTAAATGCTGAAAAT
>NW_025175338.1:0-1965 GCF_004010195.1 Chiloscyllium plagiosum | reverse complement strand
ACTGTGACACACTGAAACACTGTCTGAGAGACTGTGACAGACTGTGACACTCTCTTATACACACTTTGACGCTCTCTGACATTCTCTGAAACACACTGTGACACTCTCTGATAGACTGTGACACAATGTGACATTCTCTGACACTCTCTGAAACACACTGTGATACTGTCTGAGACACACTGTGACACTCTCAGAGACAGATTGTTACACCTTCTGACACACTGTGACACTCTCTGACACACTGTGACACTCTCTGAGACAGACTATTACACTTTCTGACTCTCTCTGAATCTCTAAGACACACTGTGACATTCTCTGACAGACTGTGACACGATGTGACACTCTCTGACTCTCTCTGAAACACTCTGTGACGCTCTCTGGCAGACTGTGACACACTGTGACACTCTCAGAGACAGACTCTGCCACTTTCTGACTTTCCCTGTGTCTCTGACACACACTGTGAAAATCTCTGATCCTATCGGACACTCTCTCAGGCACACTGTGACACTCTCTGGCAGACTGTGACCCACTGTGACACTCACTGACACTCTCTTAGACACACTGTGACACGCACTGTTCCTATCTAACACTCTCTGTGACGCACTGCGACACTCTCTGATCCTATCTGACACTGTCTGAGACACACTATGACACTCTCTGACAGACTGTGACACACTGAAACACTCTCTGAAAGACTGTGGCACTCTCTGAGACACACTGCGACACACTCTGACATTCTCTGAAACACACTGTGACATTCCAAGACTCTCTCAGGCGACTGACGGTGTGGAGTTTGCACGTTCTCCCCGTGTCTTCGTGGGTTTCGTCTGGGTAGTCCGGTTTCCTCCCACAGTCCAAAGGTGTGCAGGTCAGGTGAATTGGCCATGCTAAAATTGCCCATAGTGTTAGGTAAGGGGTCAATGTAGGGGGATGGGTGTGTTGCGCGTCAACGGTTCGGTGTGGACTTGTTGGGCCGAAGGGCATGTTTCCACACTGTAAGTAATCTAATCCAATCTAAAAAAAACTCTACGACAGACGGTGACACACTGTGACACTCTCTGAGACAGACGGTGACACACTGTGACACTCTCTGAGACAGACTGTGACACTTCCTGACTCTCCCTGACTCTCTGAGGGACACTGTGACACTCTCTGACTATCTCCGAGGCACACTGTGACACTCATTGTCAGACTGTAACACACTTTAACACACTGTGACTCTCTCTGACACGCTCTCAAATACACTGCAACACTCTCTGAGACACACTGCGACACTCTCTGAGGGACTGTGACACACTCTGACACACTCTGATAGTCGCTAAGACACACAGTGACACTCTGTACAGTCTTTACAACAAGTCTTTGCCATGACATATATACTCCCCTTGGCTGATTAACTGAAATGTTAGGTCTGAGCTGTTCCTTCTGAATGAACATCACAAAGTTAAATTGATAAGGATCTTTGTGAAGTGCCTGTGTTCTGTATCTGTTCTCCCATGTACCCCGCCCTCTGAATACAATACCTTACAAAGCCTTAAACCTGTTTGTCAACTTTCAGCAGAAGCAGCCTCAGGACAATGAACACAGACTGAATTACGCTTGGATCAGGTAAAATTCTCAAGCAAATAGATGGCTGGGGAAATTCAGTAGCAACGGTGAAGAGAGAGAGGAACAATTCGCATTTCAAGTGACCCTTCCTCAAAACGGTCTGTTCTGAAGGAACGTTCCCGCAAAAATCACTGGATTGAAAGGTGAACTCTGTCTGTCTCTCTCTCTCCCTCTCCCTTCAGAGATGCTGCCCGACATGCTTAGCTTCTTCAGCAATCTCTGTATTGAGGTTTCAGGTCTCTAGCGCGTCCAGACAGATTGATTTTAGTGTTGAATTCTCAATCTGGCTCTATTAAAGGGATTGAATCCCTCTGCTACAAAGGCGGGTCAGTTACCTCAGCTAACAGGTTCGTGATG
>NW_025175337.1:0-1965 GCF_004010195.1 Chiloscyllium plagiosum | reverse complement strand
CGGCACGACCTACCCTTCGCAAAACCGTGCGGACCGTCCTTGATCAGATTATACTTTTCTAGATGGTTATAAATCCTATCTCTTATAACCTTTTTCAACACTTTACCAACAAATTAAATGAGACTCTCTGGTCTGTAATTACCAGGGTTATCTCTATAAATGAGACTCTCTGGTCTGTAATTACCAGGGTTATCTCTAGTACCCTTTTTGAACAAGGCAACCACATTTGCCATCCTCCAGTTCTCAGGCACGGTTTCTGATGACAATGATGATTTGAACATCAATGCCAAAGGATCAGCAATCTCTCCCCTTGCTTCCCAAAGGATCCTAGGATAGATCCCATCCCGCCCAGGGGACTTGTCTATTTTCACACTCTGCAGCATTTCTAATACATCTTCCTTGTGAACCTCAGTCTCTTCTCGTCTAAATGCAAGTATCTCTGTATTTTCCTCACCAACATTTTCATTTTCTATAGTGAACACTGTCGAAAAGTATCTATTTAGTGCTTCCCCTATCTCCTCTCACTCCACACACAGCTTCCCACTACTATCCTTGATTGGACCTTCTTTCACTCTCGTCATTCTTTTATTCCTGACATGCCGATGGAAAGCCGAAGAGTTAACCCTGATCCTGTCCGCAACAACTTCTCAGGTCTCCTACTGGCTATTCTGAGATTACTTTTTAGATCTTTCCTGACTTCCTTGTAAACCTCAAGCGTCCTAACGTAAGATTTTTTTTTCAGTTTTTCAGAAGTCTCCTTGGGAATATAGAATAATGGGAATGGATTGTAGGACAGTTGACTGTTCCTCCTGCAGAACGTGGGCGATAAGTGTCACCAGTAGTCTCCCTATAACTGCAGCTGTGGGTGGTGCACCCAACTTCAGCTCCTCAAAAACCACCTTAAGGAATTGGAGCTGTAGCTGGCTGAACTTTGTATCATTATGGAGGAGAAGGAGGTTATTGAGAGAAGTTACAGGGAGGTAGTCACACCTCAGGTAATAGAAGAAGGTAGATAGGCTACCGTCAGGCGTCGGAAAGGGAACCAATAGACAGGGCAGGGGTCACTTACGGCCGATCCCCTCGACAAGAAATGCACTATTACGGGTATTGTTAATGGGGGGGGGGCGACTTCCCTGGGGTAAGCAATTGGGCATAGGTCTCTCGCAGAGAGTATTTTCCGGTTGGTCAGAAGGGATGGGGGAAGAGGTGCAGAGCATAAGTCATTGGGGGCTCCATACTTAGTAGGACAGGTAGGCGGTTCTGTGGGAGCGAGAAACACTCTCGGTTGGTGTATTGTCTCACAGAGGCCAGGGTTCGTGTTGTCTCTGAACGTGTTTCCGAGATCCTTGAGGTGGAGGGGGAGCAGCCCCAAGTTGTGGCCCACATCGTCACAATGACCTAGGTGGGAAGAGAGATGGGGATTTAAATCCGAAATTCTGTGAGCTAGGGTGGAAATATAGAGCGAGATACAACAGAATTGTTATCTCTGGTTTGTTGCCCATGCCACATGCTAGCGGGGCAAGGAATAGGAAGAGAGAGACGTTGAACTCGTGGCTGCAGGGATGTTGCAATAGGAGGATTTTGGATTTCTGGATAATTGGGTCTCTTTCTGGGGCAGATGAGACCTCGACAATCACGATAGCCTTTACATGAACCAGAAAGGCAACTATATCCTGGGGGACGGTAATTTTCTAATGCTGTCGGGGTGGGGTTGAACTTATTCAGCAAGTGGATGTGAATCGAAATTGTAGTTCGAGTATATGGAATATTGAGAGCAGTGAAATCAGAACTAAGATTTCAAGATCGCAGGAAGTCATCAGCAGAAAGAATTTGTTTTTAAGTCTGTCTGTTTCAATGCCAGGAGAATCCAGAATAAGGTGAGTGAACATGCAGCATTGGTTGTAACCTGGTATTTCGATACTGGGGCCATTTCAGAGACATGGGTAGCGCAGGGACAGGAAGATT
>NW_025175336.1:0-1965 GCF_004010195.1 Chiloscyllium plagiosum | reverse complement strand
AGCTGAGTATTTAATCTATAGAGCTGTGAGAGAGGAAGAAATTGTGATGCTAAAACATGAGGAGTGGCAGCGATCACTTCTTTCCAAAAGAGACATTGATCGGGTGAGAAATTCCATACTTTACCTAGGATTGGTTGGTTTGATTTATTGGCACGTGTACCTCAGTACAGGGAAACGTTTTATTTAAGAGCAGCGGAGGCAGATCATAGTGAGCATGGCCAGACAGACCAAAGGGTGGAAATAGACTAGGACAGAGTAAGGCATACAGGTTACACGGAACAGGACGTGCACTAGACAAGGTCAACATGAACGTGATCACCATTATTTGAACATAGAGAGTCCATTCATCAGTCTAACGTGACTTTCCTAATAGTTTATATGCCTAAATTAACTCTCCCCATGTTATTGTGCAGTCGGCATGTGAACCCGTATTGAACGTCAGCTTGCTCACAATCCCCAACACCAATCACAATACATTCCATCTGAAACAGGTAGCCATTCCCACCCACTTCCCCCCTACATAGAAAACACCAGGCTGTCTTCTCGGAGATGAAATGTGACTTCTTGAGACTTCACACAAGACATACGGCTTCCCTGCTCACCACCATAAAACCACGTTAAAGTCCCACGTGAGTATCATAAGCAACGGAGGCACGAGGAACCACGTGGAGCAGACTATCTGTGTAGCCTCTGCTCCACTTATTCATCATATTAGAGCATCAATCTGGAGACACTTGAGACTGCCGATGCTGGAGGTCAGAGTAGAGAGTCGATTGCTGGAAAAGCACAGCAGGCCAGGCAGCATCCGAGGAGCAGGAGAATCGACGTTTCGGGCATCAGACATTCATCAGGAATCAGCATCAATTACCTCATTCTGCCCCCGTGTAGGTGCATTGAGGTGGGAATGGCCTCCTATTGTTACTGTATAAGTGGATAAAGGGACTGACTGGCTTCTTCCTCATCCGATTGGACAGGGCCAAGGGCCTGTTTGGATTACCCCTGGTTCCTGTTTAACAGCTAGATGTGCTGACAAGTGTGATGATGCTGTCGCTTTAAGAGATTTTTTTTTGTCCTGATTTCTTTCAAGAGAGAAATTGAACGATTGTTGTCAAGCTGGCTAGTTAAGACCACTTGAGTAAACAGAGATCGAGGCCTTAGGTTTATTTTAATGCACCTGAACGGGTGTGGCCAGCTCTCAGAAATTAAGATCACTGGGTTTTGGTTTCTCAGTAACATCAAAAACTATCAGGGTCTCCACAGAGTTGGACGCTTCAGGGAATGTCTCCTCGCTGCTACTCTCTCTATTTTTTTTCTCTTGATGCTATTTTCAATTCCTGAATTTTCCTTTTTGCCAAGGGTTGTGTTTATGGGAATTTCCTATGTTGGATTAGTTCATGAGTAATAGCTCCTAGGTCTATTATTCTGTTTAGTTGTCCAATAGAATTACGTTATTCTAAATGCCTCTTTCTTTGGTTTCATTTCATCTTTCGTGTTTAAATAAATGGTGTTTTGCTTACCACCGATTAGCTTGGCCAGTCACATTGCATCTGTAACAGACATTTTACATTTCCTTTAAAATAAGAAAACATTAGAGTCGATGTTGTGGTTCTGTTCGCCGAGCTGGGAATTTGTGTTGCAGACGTTTCGTCACTTGTCGAGGTGACATCCTCAGTGCTTAGGAGCCTCCTGTGAAGCGCTTCTGTGATGTTTCCTCTGGCATTTATAGTGATTTGTATCTGCCGCTTCCGGTTGTCAGTTCCAGCTGTCCGCTGCAGTGGCTGGTATATTGGGACCTGGTCGATGTTCTTATTGACTGAATCTGTGGATGTTGCCATGCCTCTAGGAATTCCCTGGCTGTTCTCTGTTTGGCTTGTCCTATAATAGTAGTGCTTTCCCAGTCGAACTCATGTTGCTTGTCATCTGCGAGTGTGCCTACTAAGGATAGCTGGTCGTGTCGTTTCCTGG
>NW_025175335.1:0-1964 GCF_004010195.1 Chiloscyllium plagiosum | reverse complement strand
ACAGAGAAAGTGCTGCACTGTCAGAGGGTTATCGCAGAGAAAGTGCTGCACTGTCGGCGGGTTATCACAGAGAAAGTGCTGTGTTATCGTTGGGTTATCACAGAGAAAGTGCTGCATTGTTGGCGGGTTATCACAGAGAAAGTGCTGCACTGTCGGTGGGTTATCACAGGGAAAGTGCTGCACTGTCAGTGGGTTATCACAGGGAAAGTGCTGCACTGTCGGCGTGTTATCACAGGGAAAGTGCTGCACTGTCAGTGGGTTGTCGCAGAGAAAATGCTGCACTGCCGGCGGGTTATCACGGAGAAAGTGCTGCACTGTCGTTGGGTTATCACAGGGAAAGTGCTGCATTGTCGGCGGGTTATGACAGAGAAAGTGCTGCACTGTTGGTTGGCTATCACAGGGAAAGTGCTGCACTGTCGTTGGTTGGCTATCACAGGGAAAGTGCTGCACTGTCGGTGGGTTATCACAGAGAAAGTGCCTCACTCTCGTAGGGTTATCACAGAGAAAGTGCTGCACTGTCAGTAGGTCATCACAGGGAAAGTGCTGCACTGTCAGCGGGTTATCACAGAGAAAGTGCTGCACTGTCGGTGGGTTATCACAGGGAAAGTGCTGCACTCTCGGTGGCTTATCACGGAGAAAGTGCTGCACTGTTGGCGGGTTAACACAGGGAAAGTGCTGCAGTGTTGGCGGTTTATCACAGGGAAAGTTCTGCACTGTTGGCGGGTTATCACAGAGAGAGTGCTGCACTGTCGGTGGGTTATCACAGAGAAAGTGCTGCACTGTCGGTGAGTTATCACAGAGAAAGTGCTTCACTCTCGTAGGGTTATCACAGAGAAAGTGCTGCACTGTCAGTAGGTTATCACAGGGAAAGTGCTGCACTGTCAGCGGGTTATCACAGGGAAAGTGCTGCACTGTCGGTGGGTTATCACAGGGAAAGTACTGCACTGTCAGTGGGTTATCACAGAGAAAGTGCTGCACTGTCGGTGGGTTATCACAGGGAAAGTACTGCACTGTCAGTGGGTTATCACAGGGCAGGTGCTGCACTCTCGGTGTCTTATCACAGAGAAAGTGCTGCACTGTTGGCGGGTTTTCACTGGGAATGTGCTGCAGTGTTGGCGTTTTATCACAGGGAAAGTGCTGCATTGTTGGCGGGTTATCACAGAGAAAGTGCTGCACTGTCGGTGAGTTATCACAGGGCAGGTGCTGCACTGTCAGTAGGTTATCACAGGGAAAGTGCTGCACTGTCAGCGGGTTATCACAGGGAAAGTGCTGCACTGTCGGTGGGTTATCACAGGGAAAGTACTGCACTGTCAGTGGGTTATCAGAGAAAGTGCTGCACTGTCGGTGTGTAATCACAGAGAAAGTGCTTCACTGTCAGTAGGTTATCACAGGGAAAGTACTGCACTGTCGGTGGGTTATCACAGGAAAAGTACTGCACTGTCAGTGGGTTATCACAGGGAAAGTGCTGCACCTTCGGTGGGTTATCACAGGGAAAGTGCTGCACTGTCGGTGGGTTATCACAGGAAAGGTACTGCACTGTCAGTGGGTTATCACAGAGAAAGTGCTGCACTGTCGGTGGGTTATCACAGGAAAAGTACTGCACTGTCAGTGGGTTATCACAGGGAAAGTGCTGCACCTTCGGTGGGTTATCACAGGGAAAGTGTTGCACTGTCGGTGGGTTATCACAGGGAAAGTACTGCACTGTCGGTGGGTTATCACAGGGAAGGTGCTGCACTGTCGGTGGGTTATCACAGAGAAAGTGCTGCACTGTCAGTGGGTTATCACAGAGAAAGTGCTGCACTGTCGGTGGGTTATCACAGGGTAAGTACTGCACTGTCAGTGGGTTATCACAGGGAAAGTGCTGCACTCTCGGTGGCTTATCACAGAGAAAGTGCTGCACTGTTGGCGGGTTATCACAGAGAAAGTGCTGAACTGTTGGCGGTTTATCACAGGGAAAGTGCTGC
>NW_025175334.1:0-1964 GCF_004010195.1 Chiloscyllium plagiosum | reverse complement strand
TTTAGTATAGATTAATGTAAGTTCTTGCATTTTGGAAAGTCATATCAAGTTTGGATTTTCATGGTGAATGGTTGGGTCCTAAGGAGTGCAGTGGAACAGAGGGACCTTGGAATTCAGGTGCACGGTTCTCTGAAAGTTGATTCAGAGGTAGACAGTGAAGAAAGCTTTTGGCACACTGGCCTTAAGCGGTTTGTATCACTGAGTATCGAAATTAGGGAGTTATGATGCAGTTATACAGGATGCTGGTGAGGTCATATTGGTAGAGTTATGTTCAGTTTTGTTCAGTTTGCTATAGGAAGGATGTTATTAAACTGGAAAGAGTACAGAAAACATTTACAAGGATGTTGCCAAGGTCTCAATGGTCTGAGTTACAGAAATAGGTTGGACAAGCTAGATCCTTTTACTGTTGTGTGCATGAAGCTGAGGGAGGATCATATTGAAGTTTATAAGATTATGACAGGCATGGATAGAGTGAATGCACCCAGTCTTTTTTCCAAATGTTGGACAATCACAGATTAGAGGGCATCAGTTTAAGGTCAGAGGGGACAGAATAAAAGGGAACCCGAGGAACAACTTTTTAACAGAGGGGCTGTTACGCCTATGGAATGAGAAGTGGTTGAGGCGGATACATTAACATTATTTAAAAGGCATTTGGGCAAATACATGAATAGTAAAGGATTAGAAAGATACGGGACGATGGTAGGGACATGGGGTTAGCGTGGATGGGCATTTTGGTTGCATTGGACCAGTTTGGCCTGACGGGCATGTCTCCGTGCTGTCTGCCTCTATGTCTCTAACAACCATTGCTTGTTTCCCACTGAATGTTATATTGTACTTTCCCAATTTACTGAAGATATCTTGACACTCTAGCCTCCGGTCTTCCATAATGTTTGACTAGAATATTCAAGCATTCTATATTGTATGCTGACACCTTGTAAACTGCACCTTATAAATGCCATTATTCCTTAAAAGCTGCTTCAGACCAAGGTTAATAAGTCGTCCTTCAGACCACACAACATCAAATTCTAACTAACCTGCTCTCTTGTTTGCTTCACAAAATACTCTTCAACCCACCTCATATACACTTACGGAACTTATTTTTCACAGCTTCAGCAGTCACTTAGTTAACGCTGTTAACCATCCAATAAGACTGCGGTATCCACAATACTTGCCTATCTAATTTCCAGGGCATATGATGCTCCGATTTTCTGCTACCGTTTTGGTTTCGATATATAACACACCAATATTTGCTTCTCCTTGCTATCTGTAAACTCTACCTAAACTGATTCTGTGGAAGCTGAGGGACAGGTCTGTGTTGTTATTAGTGACAGATTTGGACAAGACATTCGGGGAGCCACACCTCGACACTGAGATGATCTGAAGAAATGTCCTGCAATACAGGATAAGCATCCATATCCTCCCCGCTCTGTCAGGATAAGAGGTACCGTATACTCCCTGCTCCCTCACACTCACTGTATATCTGTTATAGCTCCTAACCCCGAACAAGGTTCACGCTCTGTCTCCAAACAAGGCTCAGGCATTACCACTCTCACGATTGAAATCAGCAACTAATAATACTATATGGATTCAAAACTGTCGACTGACTCATTCCAGACACCTCACAACTCCCCCCACCTACAACAGCACAAACAGCAGGGTCATCCATTCACACTCTCCCTCCATCCCTTTCTCCCATTCCAGGAGAAACTGCCTGGAATAGGATAGAAACTCCAAGACGGGTAGTGGAGTGCCCGATATCGGTTCCCTCACTCCCCTCCCCCCGTCATATGGGGAGGACACTAAAAGAGCTGGAGGGGACGAGGAAGCCGTGTGTGGAGAACCTGAAACATCCACGTCCTACTGACCAGTTAAGGAGCAATGTTCAGAGAAAGACAATTCTCACTTTAAACCCACTGGCAGCTCCCACAACAGTCAAAACAGTCCTTTCTCTTCCAAACAAAAAC
>NW_025175333.1:0-1964 GCF_004010195.1 Chiloscyllium plagiosum | reverse complement strand
GGTCACTTGGACAAATAATATTACTCAACTCAACTTTATGTTATGAAATGTTAGTGAAAAAATTGTCGAGTTCTTTTATTTATTCATAAATTATGGTACATCAAGTTGTTTTCATAAACATTTTGCTCATTTTGGGGAAAACAAGAACCCGCCTTAATCGAACATGCATAATTCAGCGTTTTTACAAACTTAATATCTCAACGATGAAAAGCAAAATAAGCAATTAAAGAAATTCCAAGAGAAAAAAGAAATCTTATAAGGTCTAGTTGGATAGGCTGAGTTGTGTTGGGGTTCTTTAATCTATTCTTTGTGATTCATTGTGTAATTTTGTGAATAAATTTTAGTCTGTTTTAAAATCTAGTAGTCAACCAAGCTAACTTAATTTTCACTGTACACTTACTGAAAAAATTTGCAAAGCTATTTTATGAGCTGCCTGCTTAAGAATATTTTGAGTAGTCTGGTTTAGTCCATAACAGTTTGGGGGCTTTTTGTGGGATTTTAAACAGCTAGTGGCAGGTGCTACTGTCTTTATTTCGGGTGTTGATTGGGTGGGCAAAGCTTGGGATAGGATATGGCTTTTTCAGTCGCCAAAACCTTTCTGGATGTGGCTGTAATGACTTTGGAAGTTTTTCAAAAAGTGAAAAAGACCAAGATGCAAGAACCAGCAGAGAAGCTGAAAGTGGAACTGTCTGCTTCTGTGAGTAAAGGAGGAATAATTACAACAGTAGCACAGCATTTAAACTTGCTGGAGAAACCATCAGAATCTGTAGAGGTGGCAAGAATTCAATTTCAAATAAAGCAGCTTGAGTTAGAGGCGAGAGATAAGGAAAGGGCAGCAGAAATGAAACAGTTTGAGTTACCATTAAAAGCAGAAGAGTTGAAAAAAAAGAGAGAGAAGCAGAAGAGAAAGAAAAAGAGAGAGCTTTTGAACTTCAAAAACTGACACTTAAAAAGGGAAGTCAGCGTAAAAGGCTGGAGATAAAGCCTGAAAGTAGACTTAGTGAGGAAGAGAGTAAGGATGGATAACCCCCTGGTAGTGGGAAGCCCAGTGAGAAACTGTTTAAGTATATTCAAGCATTGCCTAAATTTGATGAGAAGGATGTGGAAGCCTTTTTCAAGTCATTTGAAAATGTGGCTAAACAAATGCAGTGGCCAGTGGCAATGTGGGTTATGTTCATCCCAACAAAATTGTAGGTAGGGCTAGTGAGGTATTTGCATCAATATCAGAAGAGGTATCTAGGGAGTATGAGGAGGTGAAAAAATGCCATTTTAAGTGCATATGAGCTTGTATCAGAAACCTACAGACAATGTTTCAGGAATCTAAGGAGGGACCCACGTCAAACCTATATTGTGTTTGAAAGGATCAAACAAATTAATTTCGATCGACAGATAAGAGCTGTAAAAATGTAGAAAACCTATGATGCCCTTAGAAAGTTAATTATCGTGGAGGAATTAAAAAAAATACTGCCTGAAGTAGTTCGAAAGAACAGAGTGAAAACAGCGATGTTACCAGCTAAAGTGGTTGATGATGATGAGCTGGTCTGTAAAACACTGTTTGACTTCCAGAACCAATTTCACTTCATGAGGGATAGAAATTGTGTCAAAGAGAAATCCTCACGTGGAAAGGGAAATGGAGATCTTAGTGAAGATCATAAGAATAACTTACCACAGGGTAAAAAAGAAGCGCTTGAGGGGGACAAAGAAGTTTAAAACTCCAGCGTTTTCATTGCAATAATGTAGGCCACACAAAATCACAGACTTGATGGGCTAGGAGAATGCTAGATGGTGGAAAACCAGACGAGCCTGTAAGTTTTGTTGGACTCGTAACAAAAAGCACAAGAGAAGTTATACAGCTGCCTCAGAGTGTAGAAGATGATCAGAGGTTCATTCAAGAGGAAGTGTCAGGTTTGCTTAAAAATAAACATGCAAGGGGAAACTTTATTCACATAGGCCAGAAGTAGTAA
>NW_025175332.1:0-1964 GCF_004010195.1 Chiloscyllium plagiosum | reverse complement strand
AATCCCTGTCACTGACTGAAATTCAATCCCTGTTACAGTCTAAGGTTCAATCCCTGTCACTGACTGAGATTCAATCCCTCTCACTAACTGAGGTTCAATCCCTGTCACAAACTGAGGTTCAATCCTTGTCACTGACTGCGCCGAGCTCCCTGTCACTGGCTGAGATTCATTTCCAGTCACTGACTGAGATTCAGTTCCTGTCACCGACTGAGATTCAATCGCTATAACGGACTGAGATTCAATTCCTATCACTGACAGAAATTCAATTTCTATCACTGACTGAGATTAACTCCATGTCACTGAATGAGATTCAATCCCTGTCACTAATTAAGATACAATTCCTGTCACTGATTGAGATTCAATCCCTGTCACTGAATGAGGTTCAATACCTGTCACTGACTGAGATTCAATCCCTGTCATGGTTGTGTCTCAATCCCTGTCTCTGAATGAATCTCAATCCCTGTCACTGACTGAGGTTCAATCCCTGTCACTGATTGAGATTCAATCCCTGTCTCTGACTGAGATTCGATTCCTGTCAATAACTGAGATTCAAACGTAGTCACTGACTGAGATTCAGTCCCTGTCACTGACAGAGATTCAAACCCTGTCACTGACTGAGATTCAAACCTGTCACTGATTTAGATACAATTCCTTGTACTGACTGAGGCTCAAAACCTGTCACTGACTGAGATTCAATCCCTGTCACTGACTGGGGTTCAATCCCTATCACTAACTGAGGTTCAATCCCTGTCACAATCTGAGGTTCAATCCTTGTCATTGACTGCGGATCACTCCCTGTCACTGTCTGAGATTCAATTCCTCTCACTGACTGAGATTCAATCGCTGTCACGGGTGAGATTCAATTCCAGTCACTGACTGAGATTGAATCCCTGTCACTGACTGAATCTCTATCCCTGTCACTGACTAAGATTCAACTTCCGTCACTGATTGAGATTCAATGGCTGTCACTGATTGAGATTCAATCCCTGTCACTGACTGAGATTCAATTCCTGTCAATAACTGAGATTCAAACGTAGTCAGTGACTGAGGTTCAGTCCCTGTCACTGACAGAGATTCAAACCTGTCACTGATGGAGATTCAATTCCTGTCACTGACTGAGGGTCAATCCCTGTCACTGACTGAGATTCAATCCCTGTCACTGACTGAATCTCAATCCCTGTCACTGACTGAGATTCAATTCCTTCACTGACTGAGGGTCAATCCCTGTCACTGAATAAATCTCAATCCATGTCACTGACTGAGATTCAATCCCTGTCACTGATTGAGATTCAATCCCTGTCTCTGACTGAGATTCAATCCCTGTCAATAACTGAGATTCAAACCCAGTCACTGACTGAGATTCAGTCCCTGTCACTGACTGAGATTCAAACACAGTCACTGACTGAGATTCAAACCCTGTCACTGACTGAGGCTCAATTCCTGTTATTGATTAGGCTCAAACCCTGTCACTGACTGAGATTCAAACCTGTCACTGAATGAGGTTCAGTCCCAGTCACAGACTGAGATTCAATCCCTCTCACGAACTGAGGTTCAATCCCTGTCACAAACTGAGGTTCAATCCTTGTCACTGATTGAGATTCAATTCCTTTTAGTGACTGAGGGTCAATCCCTGTCACTGACTGAGATTCAATCCCTGTCAATGAATAAATCTCATTCCATGTCACTGACTGAGATTCAATCCCTTTCACTGATTGAGATTCAATCCCTGTCTCTGACTGAGATTCAATCCCTGTCAATAACTGAGATTCAAACCCAGTCACTGACTGAGATTCAGTCCCTGTCACTGACTGAGATTCAAACACAGTCACTGACGAGATTCAAACCCTGTCACTGACTGAGGCTCAATCCCTGTTATTGATTAGGCTCAAACCATGTCACTGACTGAGATTCAAACCTGTCACTGAATGAGGTTCAATCCCAGTCACAGACTGAGATTCAATCCC
>NW_025175331.1:0-1964 GCF_004010195.1 Chiloscyllium plagiosum | reverse complement strand
ATTTGTGAATGTGAGTCAGGGAGTGATTGTGAGCGTATTTGTGAGTGTGTGTCAGGGTGTGAGTGTGAGCATATTAGTGAGCAAGTTTCACGGAGTGAGTGTGAGCATATTTGTGAGTGTGTGTCAGGGAGTTAGTGTGAGCATATTTGTGAGCAAGTGACAGGGAGTGAGTTTGAGCATATTTGTCAGTGTGTGTCAGGGAATGAGTTTGAGCGTATTTGTCAGTGTGTGTCAGGGAGGAAGTGTGAGCACATTTGTGAATGTGAGTCAGGGAGTGATTGTGAGTGTATTTGTGAGTGTGTCAGGGAGTGAGTGTGAGCATATTAGTGAGCATGTTTCACGGAGTGAGTGGGAGCATATTTGTGAGTGTGTCAGGGAGTGAGTGTGAGCGTGTTTGTGAGTGTGTATCAGGGAGTGAGTGTGAGTGTGTTTGTGAGTGTGTATCAGTGAGTGAGTTTGAGCGTATTTTTCAGTGTGTGTCAGTGAGTGTGAGCATATTTGTGAGTGTGTGTCAGGGAGTGAGTGTGAGCACATTTGTGAATGTGAGTCAGGGAGTGATTGTGAGTGTATTTGTGAGTGTGTATCAGGGAGAGAGTGTGAGCATATTAGTGAGCATGTTTCATGGAGTGAGTGGGAGCATATTTGTGAGTGTGTCAGGGAGTGAGTGTGAGCGTGTTTGTGAGTGTGTATCAGGGAGTGAGTGTGAGCGTGTTTGTGAGTGTGTATCAGTGAGTGAGTTTGAGCGTATTTTTCAGTGTGTGTCAGTGAGTGTGAGCATATCTGTGAGTGTGAGTCAGGGAGTTGAGTGTGAGCATGTTTGTGAGTGTGTGTCTGGGAGTGAGTGTGAGTGCATTTGTCAGTGTGTGTCAGTGAGTGTGAACATATTTGTGAGTGTGTGTCAGGGAGTGAGTTTGAACATATTTGTGAATGTGAGTCAGGGAGTGATTGTGAGCATATTTGTGAGCATGTGTCAGGAAATGAGTGTGAGCTTAGTTGGGAATGTGTGTCAGGGAGTAAGTTTGAGCGTATTTGTGAGTGTGTGTCAGGGAGTGAGTGTGAGCGTATTTGTGAGTGTGTTTCAGGGAATGAGTGTGAGCGTATTTGTGATCATGTGTTATGGAGTGAGTGTGACCATATTTGTGAGTGTGTCTCAGGGAGTGAGTGTGAGCATATTTGTGAGTGTGTGTCAGGGAGTGAGTGTGAGCATATTAGTGAGCATGTATCAGGGAGTGAATGTGAGAGTATTTGTGAGTGTGTGTCAGGGAGTGAGTATGAGTGTATTCGTGAGCATGTTTCAGGGAGTGAGTGTGAGCATATTTGTCAGTGCGTGACAGGGAGTGAGTGTGAATATATTTGTGAGTGTGTGTCAGGGAGTGAGTGTGAGCATATTTGTGAGCATGTGTCAGGGAATGAGTGTGAGCATATTTGTCAGTGTGTGTCAGGGAGTGAGTGTGTGCATATTTGTCAGTGTGTGTCAGAGAGTGAGTGTGAGCATATTTGTGAGCATGCGTCAGGGAATGAGTGTGAGCATGTTTGTGAGCATGTGTCAGGGAATGCGTGTGAGCTTAGTTGTGAGTGTGTGTCAGGGAATGAGTGTGAGCTTTTTTGTGAGTGTGTGTCAGGGAGTGAGTGTGAGCGTAATTGTCAGTGTGTGTCAGTGAGTGAGTGTGAGCTTATTTGTGAGTGTGTGTCAGGGAGTGAGTGTGAGCGTATTTGTGACTGAGTGTCAGGGAATGAGCGTGAGCATATTTGTGAGCATGTATCAGGGAGTGAGTGTGAGCGCATTTGTGAATGTGTGTCACAGAGTTAGTGTGAGCATATTTGTGAGTCTGTGTCAGGGAGTGAGTGAATTTATTTGTGAGTGTGTGTCAGGGATAATTGTGAGCGTATTTGTGTGTGTGTGTTAGGGAGTGAGTGTGAGCATATTTGTGAGTGTGTGTCAGGGAATGAGTGTGAGCGTATTT
>NW_025175330.1:0-1964 GCF_004010195.1 Chiloscyllium plagiosum | reverse complement strand
TTTTTTTTATGTAGAGCTACTCGAACGTTTATGGCTCTTATCTGAAATCTATGATTGATTGATCCATCCATCATCGAGAAATATTTCGTTCAGTGTACCCAATCGATGCCCCTCATTATTTCCTACATCTCAATACTGTCTCCTCTCAGTCTCTCCTGCTCTCACAAAAGCAAAGCCAGTCTGTCTAAACTCTTTCATAGCTGAAGTTCTTCAATCCAGACAATATATTGGCAAATCGCTTCTGCACCATTTCCACAGCTGTCATATCGCTTGTTTTATGTGAATTGCAGAATTATACATAACACTTTAGCGAGAGACGAATAAAGACTTGAAATAAATGTGGGGAATTCGCAAACATTGGTCTTTTCTAATAAAGTCTCTTTTCCTCGATACTGCTCTGCGTCCTTTTCATGCACCCAGTGCTCCAATGATATCTGGTCCATGCAAATCAAACACTTTACATGAGAATTGATAACCCGACCACATTATCTGATTGCATTAAGTGGCTTAAAGCTCCTCATGGTGGTATTGGTGCAAGTTCACCTAACAAGAGTGACAGCTGCAGCACTAACTTAACGGTGTCAATGTGAAAGTGAATGTTACTTTGTGCAATGCCCCAGTGGCATGTGAGGAAGGATAGAATGGAAGAATAGTGATTGGGAAAGGGAGGAACTTCTCCGAGATTAGGTGCTGATAAAGTTTGAAGCAAAAAAATCATCACCTTCAGGAGCATTTTAACCTTAAAAGTTGACTTCTTCCATTATGCGTTTGTTTTGAAAGGGTTATATGTAGTAACATGGAACACATGCGCATTACTGATACTCGGATTTGAATGGAGGTTGCTTCGGCCACAATGCAGAGGATGAGCCACTATACGATCACATGAAAAAATAACCAACAGTAAAAGCAATAAATGCAATGGCTAAGATTTGCGAGGAACAGCACCGTATGCACAAGAGGATAACCTATTGAGATTGGGTTGTATCGTCATCTTCGATGTCCTCAGTGGCTGTGGAGAGTCCATCATTGAGAATGTTGAAGACTGATTTCGATAGATTTCGAGAAAAGATAAAATGTACAAGCTTAGCAAACAAATTGTTGAAATGTTGGTTTAAATAACCACGAAGTTTCTCATCGTTACTTTACCAGTGCCTCGAGACAAAGTAGCAACTAAGGTTGCACACTTCAATCACACCGGTTTCCAGGTCTGGAATCACAGACATTTAGTGACGCAATGGCGAAGATCTAATCGGAATTTCAGAGCGGAATGAACGCGTGAATCTTTACTCTTTCTGCCAGTGACCAAGTCCGTGAGCATGCAGTTCTTCTATGAAGGCAGAGAGGCGCGTGAAACGCCCAGGATGGGAGCTCCAAACTAGGCTGGAGCTAATGGAATAGAGAGCTGTGGGAGAAAAGGCTGGGAGTTCTAACCTTATCTGGATACACTTCAATTGACATGGCACAGTAACCTTTTGGTTGATGGAAAGTATCTTGAGCCATTTTAATCTGAACTGAAATAGTTTTTGACAGCATACATTGTTGTGGATTGAGGGAGGATCTGCCCCAGGGAATTGTCACAATTATAAATAAACATTTCGCAAAGACTGAACTCGTCTAGGTGTATCTGTGCATTGTGAAATGGGCTAAATATCAGTGCACTCTGACATTTCTCATATTCTGACTTTGCAGTCAGTTAATTTTCTGGAAGGAATTTTAAAAATATTTTTTGTGTCATTCAATTTCCTGCTAGCTTGTTCTGGTCTGGTCATTGATGTAACATGAACAACCGAACATTAATATGATTTTGGGATTCGGTTCGACGTTCCCTCGAATTACGGAAGAACAACAGAACAGCAGAGGTGAAATTTATCAGTACAGCAGTGATCAAATTAAATAAATGGGCAGACAGAGGATGAAAGGATGCTTCATGGGGATAAATGTATTTTCTTTGCCAATGAAACTAC
>NW_025175329.1:0-1964 GCF_004010195.1 Chiloscyllium plagiosum | reverse complement strand
GGAACCCTGTTCCTGTTATTGTCACCTCCACGGGATCACTGTTCCTGTTATTGCCTCCTCCATGTGGACCCTGTTCCTGTTATTGCCACTTCCACAGGAACCCTGTTCCTGTTATTGCCACCCCCATGGGAACCCTGTTCCTGTTATTGCCACCTCCACGGGAACCCTGTTCCTGTTATTGTCACTTCCACGGGATCACTGTTCCTGTTATTGCCAACTCCACGGCAACCCTGTTCCTGTTATTGCCACCTCCACGGGAACCCTGTTCCTGTTATTGCCACCTCCACGGGAACCCTGTTCCTGTTATTGCCAACTCCACGGGAACACTGTTCTTGTTATTACCTCCTGCACGGGAACCCTGTTCCTGATATTGCCACCTCCACGGGAACCCTGTTCCTGTTATTGACATCTCCACATGAACCCTGTTCCTGTTATTGTCACCTCCACGGGAACCCTGTTCCTGTTATTGCCTCCTCGACGGGGAGCCTGTTCCTGTTATTGTCACCTCCACGGGAACACTGTTCCTGTTAATGCCACCTCCAGGGGAACCCTGTACCTGTTATTGCCACCTCCATGGGAACCCTATTCCTGTTATTGTCACCTCCACGGGAACACTGTTCCTGTTATTGCCTCCTTGACGGGGAGCCTGTTCCTGTTATTGTCACCTCCACGGGAACACTGTTCCTGTTATTGCCACCTCCACGGGAACACTGTTCCTGTTATTGCCACCTCCACGGGAACACTGTTCCTCTTATTGTCACCTGCATGGGGACCCTGTTCCTGTTATTGTCACCTCCACGGGAACACTGTTCCTGTTATTGCCACCTCCACGGGAACACTGTTCCTCTTATTGTCACCTCCATGGGAACCCTGTTCCTGTTATTACCTCCTCCACGGGAACCCTGTTCCTGTTATTGCCACCTCCACGGGAACCCTGTTCCTGTTATTGCCACCTCCACGGGAACCCTGTTCCTGTTATTACACCTCCACGGGCACCCTGTTCCTGTTATTGCCACCTCCACGGGAACCCTGTTCCTGTTATTACCACCTCCACGGGAACCCTGTTCCTGTAATTGCCACCTCCATGTGGACCCTATTCCTTTTATTGCCACCTCCACGGGAACCCTGTTCCTGTTATTGCCACCTCCACGGGAACCCTGTTCCTGTTATTGTCACCTCCACGGGATCACTGTTCCTGTTATTGCCTCCTCCATGTGGACCCTGTTCCTGTTATTGCCACTTCCACGGGATCACTGTTCCTGTTATTGCCACCTCCACGGGAACCCTGTTCCTGTTATTGCCACCTCCACGGGAACTTGTTCCTGTTATTACCTCCTCCACGGGAACCCTGTTCCTGTTGGTCCCACCTCCACGGGAACCCTGTTCTTGTTATTGTCACCTCCACGGGAACCCTGTTCCTGTTATTGCCACCTCGACGGGGAGCCTGTTCCTGTTATTGTCACCTCCACGGGAACACTGTTCCTGTTATTGCCACCTCCACGGGAACCCTGTTCCTGTTATTACCTCCTCCACGGGAATCTTGTTCCTGTTATTGCCACATCCACGGGAACCCTGTTCCTGTTATTGCCACCTCCACGTGAACCCTGTTCCTGTAATTGCCACCTCCATGTGGACCCTGTTCCTGTAATTGCCACCTCCATGTGGACTCTGTTCCTGTTATTACCACCTACATGTGGACCCTGTTCCTGTTATTACCACCTCCACGGGATCCCTGTTCCTGTTATTACCACCTCCACGGGAACCCTGTTCCTGTTATTGCCACCTCCACGGGAACCCTGTTCCTGTTGTACCCACCTCCACAGGAACCCTATTCCTGTTATTGTCACCTCCACGGGAACACTGTTCCTGTTATTGCCACGTCCACGGGGACGCTGTTCCTGTTATTGTCACCTCCACGGGAACCCTGTTCCTCTTATTGTCACCTGCATGGGGACCCTGTTCCT
>NW_025175328.1:1785-1964 GCF_004010195.1 Chiloscyllium plagiosum | reverse complement strand
AAGGAGCTTTCCAAATCCAAAGAGAAAACGTGATGCATCAGAGCAGCACGGGGAATGTGACCGAAGACATCAGAAAGGAACAGGATGGGACAAAGTTTAACTAAAACTGTAGATCAGCAAATCCATTTGTGACAGGAAATTGTGGGAACGAGTAAATTATGTTTTTTATTAATGGACAA
>NW_025175328.1:0-1662 GCF_004010195.1 Chiloscyllium plagiosum | reverse complement strand
TAGAGTCAGTCTGAATGTAAATTCTGGCTACTACTTGCTAAGGACACAAGCAGCAGAACAGTTTTAGACCACCGAACAGCATTTCATGGCTCGTCACTGCAATAAATAGGAATTCATTGGAATTTTTAATAAAGGCATGATGAACATTTAGTGAAATGTCAATATTCGCAAAGTCTGGGACAATCACACTGACAACAGTGATATTGGAAGAGGAGTTCAGAGAATTTATTTTCAGTGTTTCTTAGAAAAACACATTGTGCAACTGGCGAGGGACATAACTGTCTCAGAGAGACTGTTGTGTGATAAAACTTAGTGAATGAGTAATGTCACCTGGAGAGATCCTCTGGGAAATTGTGATAAAGTGCAGTTTAAATAAATATAAAGTTTTAAAGTGAAACACAGAAAGGACAACTAGAAACAAAAATAGCCAATTACATGGGTTTGAGAGGAGAACTGACCAAGGTAAACAGGCTAAACAGACTGAAATATGCGTCTGGAAATGAACAGTGGAACAGTATAAAACACTCAACAAAAGGACATTCCACTGAAACAGATAAAAACTCAGCAAGAAATCCCCACCAGTCCCTCACTCAGGACAAAATGGATCATATTAGATTATGAGGCTGAGAAGATCACCACAAAGTACTTAAAATCCTGAAGTGAGAGAAAGTTTTAGGAGTAAGTTTTAAAGGGATTGCAATGGGTCTGTTAGCAGGAGGAGGGCAGTGGGAAGGGGAATCATTGTCAGGGTTTATTGACACGATACGAACAGGGAGAGATGAAGGTGCTGGAGGTAGTGAGAGAGTTACAGAGAGTGGTCAGGGCCTGAACGGTGTGACAAAGCCAGTAGAAATTACTGCAGCTGGATGAGTTTACAGAGGTAGGGAGGGACATATGTATTTTTATTTATTCATTCATGGGATGTGGGTGTCACTGTATGGACCAGCATTCTTTGACCCCATGCTAATTATCCATAGATTGTTGGGGCCCTGGTGGATATATTTAATACTTTGCTGGACACAGGTGAAGTGTTGAATGACTGAAGGATCGCTAATGTGGTTTCTTTGTTCAAGAAGGGCAGCAGGGATAGGCCAGGTAATTACAGAGCAGATAGTCTGACAGCAGGAGGAGGGATATTATTGGAAACAATTGTGAGGATGAATCAACACTTGCAAAGGTAAAGATCAACTCGGTTTCGTCATCACGGATTTGGCAGAGGAAGATACTGTCTGAGGAATTCAGTTCAGTTTTTTTGAAATTGTGCTTAAGTATATTGATGAGCGCTGTGCAGATGATGTGGTTGACATGAACTTGAATAAGTCCTTTGACAAGATGCAAAATGGAAGGCTGGTCCAAAAGGACTGGGTTCCACGGCTAGTTGGCAAATTGTATGCAAAATTGGTGGATAGAATACTTTCACCAGCGGGTGTACCACAGAGATCTGTGCAGGAACCATTGAACATTCATCACTCGGATGTGAAAGCAGAAGGTATCAAGAGTAGGTTTGCAGATGACATGAAAGGTGAGGGTGTTGTTCACAGTGAGGAGGATGGTCTCCGTCTGCAGCCCGATGTCGATCGGATGATAATCTACGCAGAGTTTCGTTCTGATTGAAGTGAGGTAATACTCTGGGGGAGGTACGATAAGCGAAAGACAGACATA
>NW_025175327.1:1843-1964 GCF_004010195.1 Chiloscyllium plagiosum | reverse complement strand
ACTGGACTCATGTGAGTTTGTACTGGACCCATGAGAGTCTGTAGAGAACCCACGTGAGTCTGTACTCTACTCACTCGAGTCTGTACTGGACTCACTTGAGTCTGCGCTGGGCCCATGCGAG
>NW_025175327.1:0-1769 GCF_004010195.1 Chiloscyllium plagiosum | reverse complement strand
AATCGAGTCTGTACTGGACCCATTCGAGTCTGTACTGGACTCACGTGAGTCGGTACTGGACCCACTAGAGTCTGTACTGGACCCAATCGAGTCTGTACTGGACCCATGTACTGGACCCATGTACTCACGTGAGTCTGTACTGGACTACTGGACCCATGTACTCACGTGAGTCTGTACTGGACTGACGTGAGTCTGTACTGGACCCACTAGGGTCTGTACTGGACCCACGTGAGTTTGTACTGGACACTTGCGAGTCTGTACTGGGCCCATGCGAGTCTGTACCGGACCCACGTGAGTCTGTCCTGGACTCATGCGAGTCAGTCCTGGACCCAAGTGAGTCTGTACTGGACCCTTGCGAGTCTGTACTGGACCCACTCGAGTCTGTACTGGATCGACGTGAGTCTGTACTGGACCCACGTGAGTTTGTACTGGACACTTGCGAGTTTGTACTGGACCCATGTGAGTCTGTACTGGACCTACGTGAGTCTGTACTGGACCTACGTGAGTCTGTACTGGACCCACTCGAGTCTGTACTGGACCCACCCGAGTCTGTACTGGACCCACGTGAGTTTGTACTGGACACTTGCGAGTCGGTACTGGACCCATGCGAGTCTGTACTGGACCCACGTGAGTCTGTACTGGACCCATGCGAGTCTGTCCTGGACCCACGTGAGTCTGTACTGGACCCATGCGAGTCTGTACTGGACCGACGTGAGTCTGTACTGGACCCACGTGAGTTTGTACTGGACACTTGCGAGTCTGTACTGGACCCACGTGAGTCTGTACTGGACCCACGTGAGTTTGTACTGGTCACTTGCGAGTCTGTACTGGATCTACCCGAGACTGTACTGGACCTACGTGAGTCTGTACTGGACCCACGTGAGTTTGTACTGGACACTTGCGAGTCTGTACTGGACCCATGGGAGTCTGTATTGGACCCATGTGAGTCTGTACTGGACCTACGTGAGTCTGTATTGGACCCATGTTAGTCTGTACTGGACCTACGTGAGTCTGTACTGAACCCACTCGAGTCTGTACTGGATCCACCCGAGTCTGTACTGGACCCACATGTGTTTGTACTGGACACTTGCGAGTCTGTACTGGACCCATGCGAGTCTGTACTGGACCCATGCGAGTCTGTACTGGACACATTCGAGTCTGTACTGGGCCCAGCCGAGTCTGTACTGGATCCACATGAGTCTGTATTGGACCCATGCGAGCCTGTACTGGACCTACCTGAGTCTGTACTGAACCCACGTGAGTCTGTACTGGACCTACGCAAGCCTGTACTGGATCCACATGAGTTTGTACAGGACACTTGCGAGTCTGTACTGGACACACTTGAGTCTGTACTGGACCCATGTGAGTCTATACTGGAACCACGTGAGTCTGTAGTGGACCCACGTGAGTCTGTACCGGACCCATCCGTGTCTGTACTGGACCCACGTGAGTCTATACTGCACCCACGTAAGTCTGTACTGCACCCACGTGAGTATGTACTGGACCCATGCGAGTCTGTACTACACCCATGTGAGTCTGTACTGGACCCATGCGAGTCTGTACTGGACCCACGTGAGTTTGTACTGGACCCAGCCGAGTCTGTACTGCATCCACTTGAGTCTGTACTGGACCCACCCAAGTCTGTACAGGACCTACGCGAGTCTGTACTGGACCCACGTGAGTTTGTACAGGACACTTGCGAGTCTGTGCTGGACTATGCGAGTCTGTACTGGACTCACTTGAGTCAGTACTGGACCCATGTGAGTCTG
>NW_025175326.1:0-1964 GCF_004010195.1 Chiloscyllium plagiosum | reverse complement strand
GAGAATATCAGGCATGGTCAGTAAGTTTGTCGGAGTACACAAAAAATGATGGAATAGTAGACAGTGAAGAAGGTTCTCTCAGAATCCAAGGGGACGTTGATGAGCTGGGTCAGTGAGCTGGGGAAAGCAGATGAAGCTTATTTGAGAGGAAATACGAATTTTTGCGTTCTAATCTGGAAAAAAAGAGGGCAGGACATAAATCATTCATGGTCGGGTCCTGCCTAGTGTTGTAAGATACTGAAGCTCAGAGCTTCAGGTACGTAGTTTGTTGACAGTGGCTTCATAGTTAGACGGGGCTGTCACGTCCATCACCTCACTGACGATAGTTGGTCAGTCAGAGAGACAAAGGATAGGACGATCTGGAGCCTTTAATAAATCCTTCAGAGAGGTAAGATCACTTCAGGTGAACAGAGCACAGAGCAATGGGAGGGTTCCAAACATCGGATAATAAGACATGACATAGATACAGTGCTGGATGAGAGCATAGTGCAGACATACCCCAAGCTGAATCACCACCTCTATTTCAAGTTTTGTTGACCTATGACATATTAGGTAGTTGACAGTATCAATCCAGGACTCTGCTGTCTTAGTGAGCATCATTATAACAGCGGTGAAAGCAGGTCTCGTATGAGAGGATGGTAATGCAGCCTGACATCTTTCTGTTCTCCGTTCCCTCTCCAACATTGTATCAATGGGATGTCTCATGGATTGGTGCCCTCAGTCATTTTAACTCTTGTAATAGTTCCTATCTCGGTAGTCTCTCCCCTCGCTACAGTCTGTACGAATATTTCATACTTGCTCCAATCCAGACTACCATCCATATCTCTGTAATTTATTTCAGTCTCTACAACATGCCTTACCTTGATAGTAAACTCCTCCAATAACTCGAGACATATAGTCATGCTGCAAAGAAACAGACCCTTTGGCCCAACCCATCAATGCTGCCCAGCTTTCCGAAACTGAACAAGTCGCATGTGCCTCTGATTGGCCCATATCGCATCAAAACTTCACTTCTCCATGGACCTGCCCAAATTTCTTTTACATGTTGTAATTGTACTTATTTCAAACAGTTCCTCTGGTAGTCCATTGTATCTATTCACCATGCGCTGTGGGAAATATTGCCTCTCAGGTCCCTCTTTCAATCTTTGCTCTCATATCTCATTTTTATGTCCTCTAATTTTTGACTCACCTTTCCTCGTCTATTATCCTTACTTCGGCCCCGTATGGATTTAAAACCCCTTATAATGTCACCCCGTAATCTCCTATGTCCAAGGGAAATATGGAAGACAGAGTTGCTTAAAACTCTACCTCAGGTACTCAATGCTCTGACCAATGAAGCCTAGTGTACCAAATGTTGTTTTCGTTTCCCTAACCACCTGTGATGTCACTTCCAAGGAAAAATGTAATTGCACCATTTGGTCTCTCTCTGTTCGACAAGACTGCTCCGGCCACTACCATTAAAGGTGTGAGCCTTCCCTTGTTATCTTAACAAAATCCAACACGTGAATTAAACTCCATCTTTCATTCCTTGGGTCAATGTTGGAGTTGATCAAGATCCTCTTTGATAACTGTATTCACTGTCCACCATGCCATTAATTTTGTCACCCACACACTTACTAACATGGAATCCTGTATTCTCAACCAAATCGATCATCAATGGACCCTGCACCGATATTAACGACTCACCGTTGGTCACGGATCTACAGTCTGAATACCAACACTCTACCTCCACGGTCTGTCTCCGATTTTCAAGCCAATTTTTAAATACAGTTGGTAGCTCTCCCTGATCCCATGTGATCTAACCTTCCTAACCAGTGTACCATGCTAAACTCTGTCAAAGGCGCTGCTGAAGTCAGTAAAGGCAACGTACGGTCACCTCTTCAATAAACTCAATTCCGTTTGTTAGACATGACTTTGTATGCACAAAGCCATGCTGACAATCCTTAATCAATCTTTGCCTTTCC
>NW_025175325.1:0-1964 GCF_004010195.1 Chiloscyllium plagiosum | reverse complement strand
AGTTGGAAAGGAGTGCTTTCTTACAACAGAGGGGCAAGAGAGTGAAAAATGAACAGCCAAGTTGAGTAATAATACATGGAGGTTTTGACAAAGCCAATTTTCAATCAGAGCTGTTCGATACAACAACCGAAGCACTTTTGATCATGTAGTCACATGTCAGAAATGTGATATCTAATTTGTGTACCATGAGAAAAGCAGGAAGGAGATGATGACCAGATGGTCTGCTCATCGGGATTGAGCGATAAATATTGGCCGGGACACCAGATATAATCTCACTTTAATTCAAAGTAATAAGGATCCCTTTAGAGGGCAGTGTGGCTTTGGTTTAATGCATCATATACATCTGATGTGCAGGAATATTTCAGGACTGCACTGCCGTGGCAGTATTAATTAGTGTATTCTAACGCCAAAGGTAGATCTTGAACCCTCAACCTTCCGACTCAACGATCAGCATTAAACTTAGTGACACCTGAGCAGCACACAATGCTCTGACAAGTGGCTTATTATTTACATCCCCAGGGATTAATGAAGCAATTAAGGGCAATTGCATCAATTCTGTATGAGATACAAAACAGACCTCTGATGACAGAATGATAGTCTCCCTACCCTTGGTCAGTAGGCTTAAATTCCTAGATTAGATTTAGTAGACTTGGATCCCTGTCCCACCTACTCCAGAGGTGTGTCATACATCGCTGAACATTTTAATTTAAAAAAAAGAATACTTCTTCAACCAATGGGCTGTTGTCATTTGGAAAGTGCAATATGTGTAATTAGGAATCAGCACTTTGGGTCACCTTTGCTGATTCCCTGTGTGTTCTACGGGAGTCAGTAATTTCTATCAGTGTCCACCGTTAAAGCGACAAAAAGTTCTGTAATATCTCTCCTCAGTAGGTCATTCTTCCCTTTTGAATATGGGCAGTGAGCACTCAGTCCTATCTCGTTTTTAGCAAGAAATGGCTACCTTGCTTCCAGCTTGCTATCAGCAAGAGGTTAACTTGCACTGTCAAAGTGTGGCAATACAGAGAACAACCCTCCCCATACATGACCCAGGCGAAGATCACAAGATGCAGCACAGGCCAGTGTTTATGTCCAGAATTAGATAACCAGGAAGGATGATCTCCACGGCTGGGGAATCCCGAACCAGGGCTCACGGACTAAGGAGACTGTCTCGGGCATTTTGGACTAAAATGAGGAAACTTTTCTTCACCCTGACAGCGGTGACACTTTAGAATTCAGTGTCATAGAAATGATAAAGTCCAAAACATAATAGTTTTTTTTCGGACTAAAGGGATCAAAGAATGATGGAACAGAGTACTGAGTTGGATAATCAGCCATCATCATTTTGAACAGCAGCGCATGCTTAAGGGGCTGAATGGCTTACTGCTCCACCTATTTCTGTGACCATTCTGTGGCTTGAAGAGATGGATTTTGTTCAAAAGCTCATCAAGATGATTATGAATTAGACATTCCTCAAATTAAATTGAACAGTGAGGAAATTCTGGAAAACTGGGATAAACTGTTGAGTTACCTTCCAGATGAAAATCGAAATGACCTGACTGAGTTGGTATAATCCCATGGGAGATATGTGGGAATAACCTGGGAATTACTAATCTCACTACACATAATATTGATTGAGGAAATGTTGTTCCAATCAAACAACATCCTATAGACCTAACCTTTGAAGATTGGCACAGGTTCAGAAAGAGACTGAACACATGCTGAAGCATAACATGGTCGTACATTGGATCAAACTTACTTTTTGACTGTCACTTTCTTTTCTCGTGAACTCAAATTGTCAACTTCCTCAGAATTTGGACAGAGTTTGGAGTCCATGTTTGTTTCACAGCTTCAATTGAACGCAAGGACAAAGTAAGACATTTCAAGCAAACACTTACAACTACAATTGAAGAGGTAGTTTCCTCCTGCTCCTATTTTCTTTGTTTCTAAACCGGCTTAAATATCCA
>NW_025175324.1:0-1964 GCF_004010195.1 Chiloscyllium plagiosum | reverse complement strand
CCAATACCTGATGCAAACCGTGAAATCGCCTTTAATCCCACGATTCCGTATTTTGTGCAAAATCTTACCATGGGGAACCTTATCAAAAGCTTTACTGAAATCCATATACACCACATCAACCACTTTGCCCTCATTCACCCGTTTGGTCACGTTCCACAGAATTTGTGTCATGTGTATAATAAAGTTGATCCAACCGCACTCTTCAGCGCCAGCCACAGAATATGATGTCACACCCACATTTACCCCCACAGTAACTGTCAGTTTTCTCATACCCATTGTATCACCTGGCAACTTCACTTGACACAAGCCCCATACTGTTACCCTTGCAACGGCCTGAATGTAAACACCCTCCTCTCTTCCCCCAGCAATGCAATGTGAAAGATGATTCGAGGAGGAAATATTTGGAGAGAATGAGATTACAAAATGGAGAGTGCACGACGGAGAGAACGTGAAGAAGAATCGGGAAGGGAGGGACAGTGAAATAGTTTGTGTTCGTGGGAAGATAAGAGAGACAGACAGACTGTGTGAGAGTGGAAGGTAGCTGGGAGGGAGATGGACAAAGGAAGAGAGAGATGAATTCTGCCAAAGTTCAGTTCGGAGTAGGGGACTCAGAGGTGAAAGCAAAGACAGAGCAACTTATATCCAACTCGTGACCTGGGACCCTGTCGCCTCCCCTTCTCTGTCGACCAGGACTTGAGGCTGAGTCTGTCTGTCTCCAGTTCAGCTTCCTCAACACAAAAACAAACAACAATATAGTTCACTCTGCTGCTTGGCACATTTTAATGGACATTTTTATTATTCACAAATTGGTACTTTCAGTGGAATGGTCCCCATTTGTATTGGCCTCTAATGTGTGCAGGACTTTGAACTGTGTCCTTGTAACACCCTGTGTAATAAGCTAGACACTACCATCAGTCTGTTAACATAGCGACAGGCTACTCTACTGCTGAGACATTGAACTGAAATGACAAAATTCCCGATGGATTGATTAATGAGTGAATAACTTTGATTGATGTATTTGGGTAAAGGGGTATTTCAGCACATTCGTAAGCTGCTGTCTGAACTTTGTCTGGGTCACCGGCATAAATCATGGTGTTTGTGCAGCAACTGAGGAGCTGCAGCATGAAGCTCAGTTGCCGCACAAAGACGTCTAGGTACACAGACCGATACCCAATATTACACATCCGGTACCATATAGAGTATACCATTAACTTTGACCATAACAGGATGAAATTAACTGAAATCGCAAACAGTAAAATGATGGACTTCTTTCGATTTCCATTTCTGTGTCACACTGTGAGCCCGAAGTCTCCTGCGGGTTCTGCTGGTCACTAAAATGTGTCTGACCATGAAGACATTGAACATCAGAATCAGGAGAAATGGGAGAGCTGGGTTCAGAATGTGGTGGAGTAACTCAATTGTGATCCAGACAAGGGAGTCACAAACAGCATTTATCATCAAACAAAACCAGGGGGCGTTGTACAGCCTATACCATGCTGTGAGCATAAACTACCAGGAAATGTTCTTTAAGCAGCTCAGCACAGTAACTGCTCCCAGAACCACAGCCGCTGTTTTCTCACTGCAATATTGACTTTTCAGCTTCTGGTAACAAATGGCCTCAAATCGATCGAAGGTGAAAGTGACGGTGAACCAGACAGAACAGTCAGTGGCTGCATAAAGCAGGATGGCATGGATATTACACACGCGAATGGAGTACAGGAAAACAAAGTATTGACCATAAACGATGGGAATTTGTCTCAATATCAGATCGAGGATAATGACCAGTAGGTCCGCCACTGCCATGGCCCCCAAGTAACGTCTGACACATGGAGACAATCCACAATCTCTATAAAGCAGGACGTAGATCGTTGCTACGTCAGCTGCGAGGAAGGAAAACAAACAAATTGTACAACAGCCTTGAGGCAAAGTTCATAGTTTGATTGAGGAGCCAGTGAGGTTTTCGA
>NW_025175323.1:0-1964 GCF_004010195.1 Chiloscyllium plagiosum | reverse complement strand
TCTCATTCTTCTCAACAGCAGAAATATAGGCCTGAAGGATGTGCATCAACTTCAGAAAGCAAAAAATAAATACGATCACAGTTATGGCTTGTGCCAAACATAAGACCAAGCTTTTCACATTTATGACCAGACATAAGCTGTGGTCTCTTTGACTGGAATGGTAGCAAGACACAATTTTAAGAGTATTCCATTAGACATGTGCACTGTGGCTAGTAAACAGGCTCTGGATGAGTTGGGAGATGAGTTACTCAGCATAGAATCCCCAGCCTCTGACCTGCAGTTGTGTGGGCGGAGTTCAGTTTAATTCTTGGTCAATGCATTATCCCATATTATAGCTAACATTTCACGTTCCTCTTCAACTAGAATATCTGTGTTGCTATTCTCTTTCTTGCAAATGGTGACTCATTTAGAACCTGCCAACAACTTCTGCATTCACGCATATATTACTTATCTTTCAAATGCCAGCTGTGGAAAGCCTTAATTAGACAACAACTATAGCGGTGCGTTCAGTTTTCTGTTTTGTTCGTATGATAGCTGTTAGATTTCAAAGGGACTCACTGTAGATTCAACAGAAAGATAGTTGAGCTTCAATGTTTAAGTGGTACAAGCATACTGTGTAAACTTCAATAACATCCTTTCGATGCTAAAAAATGTGTAGTTAATTTTATTTGTGATATAAAGGATGCATGCACGAAATAGGACAGAGAAAAAGACGCAACTTGGGCGTCCACGAATGAAATCCGGAAGTATTCTTTTCTCTCAGCAGTTTGGTTGAAACCCACAATGAACCAAGGGTTATACTTAGACTGTAACGGTAGGTTAAGTGTGAAGCCAAACCACTGTAATAAGTCCGTGCTGTTTACATTGTAAGCACACTCAGATTAATCATTCAGACCTCAGAGGATTTCACATAGCAAGGTTCTACAACTCACAATAGATTAATAAACCACACAAAAAGGGAAAGAAATATTTCGGACCTTTTACATGCTCGATGTTGCGATGTTGCGCATTCTGGAAAGTGGAGCAGACAACGTTGCTCACTGAAGCACTCAGCAAGTCTTGATGCTGAATGCCATCCCCTGGCTCTCATTGTCTCTGATTCTGTGATAGCACCATTTCATTACAGTTTGCAAGTACATTTGCATGGAACATACTGCAACCAGCTCATGTAAGGTTTATAAACTATCAAATTAAATCATCCTGACTTGGGTAAAATCATCATGGCTCCATCTTAAAGCAACAATATATTGAAACTCTGACCCTCGTAGGACTTTTGGTTACCTTTGCCCGTAGTTGGAGCAAAAATGCAGGATAAATGTTCACCATTAATTTGTCTAGGGCAACTCAGGAGAGACAAAAACCAATGGCTTCCTTGCCCTCTCTATCTCGGCCTCTCCCTCCCTCAGTGTAGAGGTCTTTTGCCTATTCCAAGGTTGCTTACACATGGCTCGTTCAATTAACCTTGAAAGGAACAGGCGTGGAAGTCAACCACAAGACCAGAAAGGAGGGGGATTAAAATCGCCTATTGAGTTTTGCCTGCTGAACAATGTAGTCAGTTGAACTAATCAAACGCCCATAATCCCCAGAACAAATATCAAACAGAATGAGTAAAGGGAGGTGGGGGGGTCAAATTGATGCCACCAAAGCGCAATACCCCCCCCAGTATCAAATGAACATGGATGACCTGATGGGACCTGGATGGGAGGGGGGGGATGGAATTTCCGCTGTCCCTGTTATTTTCCTGAATTTGCAAACAGGGCGTTAGACTGTCGTTCCTGGAGGGACGATTGTGAGTGGTAACTGTGACCAAAGAGGGAATAGAACAATGTCAGCTTTTGTAAATTGACCGTTAACTCTTGCAGCTCTGAGATGCAAAATCCGTTTGGGTACTTTCTCAAGGGCGATGAAGGGACGGGCAATAAACGCTGGTACAACCAGCGACGCCCACGTCTGTCTCGTGAAAA
>NW_025175322.1:0-1964 GCF_004010195.1 Chiloscyllium plagiosum | reverse complement strand
CTGTTCTCTGTAATGTACACAGGGACTGCTGTTTTCTGTAATGTACACAGGGACTGCTGTTCTCTATAGCGTACACAGGGACAGATGTTCTCTATAATGTGCACAGGAACAGATGTTCTCTACAATGGACACAGGCACTGCTGTTCGCTATAATGTACACAGGGACTGCTGTTTGCTATAATGTACACAGGGACTGCTGTTCTCTGTCATGTACTCAGGAACTGCTGTTCGCTAAAATGCACAGAGGGACTACTGTTCTCTGTAATGTACACAGGGACTGCTGTTCTCTATAATGGACACAGGGACTGCATTCTCTGTAATGTACACAGGGACTGCGTTCTCTACACTGTGCACAGGCAATGCTGTTCTCGATAGTGTACACAGCGACTGCTGTTCTCTATAATGTACACAGGGACTGCTGTTCGCTACAATGTACACAGATACTGCTGTTCACTGTAATGGACACAGGGAGTGCTGTTCTCTATAATATACAGAGGGACTGCTCTTCTTTATGATGGACACAGGGACTGCTGTTCTCTATAAGGTACAGAGGGACTGCTGTTCTCTAGAATGTGCACAGTGACTGCTGTTGTCTGTAATGTACGCAGGGACTGTTGTTCTCTATAATGTACACGTGGACTGCAGTTCTCAAATATGTACACAGGGACAGATGTTCTCTATAATGTACACAGGCACTGCTGTTCACTATAATGGACACAGGCACTGCTGTTCTCTATAATGTACACATGGACTGCAGTTCTCAAAAATGTACACGGGGACAGATGTTCTCTATAATGTACACATGGACTGCTGTTCTCTATAATGTTCACATGGAGTGCTGTTCTCAAAAATGTACATGGGGACCGATGTTCTCTATAATGTACACATGGACTGCTGTTCGCTATAATGCACACAAGGACTGCTGTTCGCTATAATGCACAAAGGGACTGCTGTTCTCTATAATGTACGCAGGGACTGCTGTTCTCTATAGTGTACACAGACACTGCTGTTTTCTATAGTGTACACAGGGACGGCTGTTCTCTACACTGTGCACAGGCAATGCTGTTCTCTATAGTGTACACAGCGACTGCTGTTCTCTATAATGTACACAGGGACTGCTGTTCTCTATAGTGTACACAGATACTGCTGTTCTCTATAGTGTACACAGACACTGCTGTTCTCTATAATGTGCGCAGGGACTGCTGTTCTCTATAGTGTACACAGACACTGCTGTTCTCTATAGTGCACATAGGGACAGCTGTTCTCTACACTGTACACAGGCAATGATGTTCTCTATAGTGTACACAGACACTGCTGTTCTCTATAGTGTACACAGGGACGGCTGTTCTCTACACTGTACACAGGCACTGCTGTTCTCTATAGTGTACACAAAAACAGCTGTTCTCTATAATGCACACAGGCACTGCTGTTCTCTGTAATGGACACCGGGACTGCTGTTTTCTATAATGTACACAGTGACTGCTGTTCTCTGTCAAGTACACAGGGACAGCTGTTCGCTATAATTTACACAGGTACTGCTGTTCGCAATAATGGACACAGGGACTGCTGTTCTCTTTAATGTACACAGGGACTGCTGTTCTCTACACTGTGCACAGGCAATGCTGTTCTCTATAGTGTACACAGCGACTGCTGTTCTCTATAATGTACACAGGGACTGCTGTTCGCTACAATGTACATAGATACTGCTGTTCACTGTAATGGACACAGGGAGTCCTGTTCTCTATAATATACAGAGGGACTACTGTTCTTTATGATGGACACAGGGAGTGCTGTTCTCTACAATATACAGAGGGACTGCTCTTCTTTATGATGGACACAGGGACTGCTGTTCTCTATAAGGTACACAGGGACTGCTGTTCTCTAGAATGTGCACAGTGACTGCTGTTGTCTGTAATGTACGCAGGGACTGTTGTTCTCTATAATGTACACATGGACTGCAGTTC
>NW_025175321.1:0-1964 GCF_004010195.1 Chiloscyllium plagiosum | reverse complement strand
CTGTAACAATGCCATGTCTCAATGCTTCAACAAAGCCGTGTCTCCATCCTTTAACAATGCTGTGTTTCCATGCTTTAACAATACTGTGTGTCCATGCCTTAGCAATACTGTGTCTCCCTGCTTTAACAATGCTGTGTGTCCATGCTTTAACAATGCTGTGTGTCCATGCTTTAACAAAGCTGTGTCTCCCTGTTTTAACAATGCTGTTTGTCCATGTATTAACAATGCCGTATCTCAATGCTTTATCAATGCCGTGTCTCTATGCTTAAACAATGCTGTGTGTCCATGCTTTAACAATGCCGTGTCTCTATGCTTTAACAATGCCGTGTCTCCATGCTTTAACAATGCCGTCTCTCCATGCTTCAACAATGCCATCTGTCAATGACTTAACAATGCCATGTGTCCATGCTTTAACAATGCTGTGTGTCCATGCTTTAACAATGCTGTGTGTCCATGCTTTAACAATGCTGTGTGTCCATGCTTTAACAAAGCTGTATCTCCATGCTTTAATAATTCCACGTGTCCACGCATTAACAATGCCGTGTCTCTATGCTTTAACAATGCTGTGTCTACCAGGTTATAACAGTTCTGCGTGTCCATGCTTAAACAATACCGTCTCTCCATGTTTAACAATACCATGTGTCCATGCTTTAACAATGCTATGTGCCCATGCTTCAACAATGCCATGTGTCCATGCTTTAACTGTGCCATGCGTCCATGCTTTGAAAATGCCGTGTCTCCAAGCTTTAACAATGCCGTGTCTCTATGCTTTAACAATGCTGTGTGTCCATGCTTTAACAATGCCGTGTCTCTATGCTTTAACAAAGTCGTGTCTCCATGCCTTAACAATGCCGTGGGTCCATGCTTTAACAATGTCGTGTCTCCATGTTTAACAATGCAATGTGTCCATGCTTTAATAATGTTGTCTCCGTGCTTTAAAAAAAGCCTTGTCTCTATGATTTAACAATGCCGTGTCTCCATGTTTTAACAATGCTGTGTCTCCATGCTTTAACAATGCCGTGTCTCCGTGCTTTAACAATGCAATGTGTCCATGCTTTAATAATGTTATGTCTCCATGCTTTAACAAAGCTGTGTCTCTACGCTTTAACAATGCCGTGTTTCCATGCTTAAACAATGCTGTGTCTCCATGCTTTAACAATGCCGTGTCTCCATGCTTTAACAATGCCGTGTCTCCGTGTTTTAACAATGCTGTATGTCTATGTTTTAACAATCTCTGTCTCCATGCGTTTACAATGTCATGTCTCCATACTTTTATAATTCGACGCGTCCGTGCTTTAACAATGCTGTGTCTCCATGCTTGAACAATGCCGTGTCTCTGTGCTTTAACAATGCCGTGTCTCCATGCTTGAACAAAGCTGTGTTTCCATGCTTTAACAATGTTGTATCTCCATGCTTTAACAATGCTGTGTCTCCATGCTTTAACAATGCCGTGTCTCGTTGCTTTAACAATGCCATGTCTCCATGCTTTAACAATGCCGAGGCTCCATGCTTTGACAAAGCTGTGTTTCCATGCTTTAACAATGCTGTGTCTCCATGCTTTAACAATGCTGTGTCTCCATGCTTTAACAATGCGGTGTCTCTCTGCTTTAACAATGCCTTGTCTCTATGCTTTAACAATGCCGTGTGTCCATGCTTTGACAAAGCTGTGTGTCAATGTATTAAAAAAGCAGTGTCTCCCTGCTTTAACAATGCTGTGTTTCCATGCTTTAACAATGCCGTGTCTCCATGCTTTGACAATGCCGTGTCTCCATGCTTTTACAATGCTGCGTGTCCATGCGTTCACAATGCCGTGTCTCCTTGCTTTAACAATGCATGCGTCTCCATGCTTTAACAATGCCGTGTCTCTCTGCTTTAACAATGCCGTGACTCCAAGCTTTAACAATGCTGTGTGTCCATTCTTTAACCATGCAGTTTGTCCATGCTTTCACAATGCTGTGTTTCCA
>NW_025175320.1:0-1964 GCF_004010195.1 Chiloscyllium plagiosum | reverse complement strand
CAGTGTATTGTGTATCCTATTGGTGAGCTGTGGGGTGGGGTAAAACTCCCTCTTTTGGTAGGTGTTGGTATCTGCAAGTAGTTGTTGCGCTTTTTAGATGTACTCTGCTTTGTCCAGGATGACCGTCATTCTGCCTTTGTCTACTGGTAGTACGATTATGTTCTTATCGTTTCTTAGTGGTTTTCGTGCTTCCCTCTCCTTGCGGTTGAGGTTATGTGTTTGTCTTTTCCTTGTTAACCGGGGTACGATACTTTGTCTCCACCCCAACACACACAAAAGAAGTTGCATCAAAACAATGTTCAAAGAGGCCACAACGCACTGCAGTACACCAGAACTGCCAAACGAGGAATAAGAGCACCTATACAATGTATTCGCCAAAAACGGATACCCCCGCTATTTCATCAACTGATGCCGAAGGAAAAGACAACGGAATGAGGACATGCCACAACCCAAAGGACTAGCCACAGTACCATACATTAAAAACATTTCTGAACTGACAGCCAGACTGCTGCGACCACTAGGACTCATAACAACACATAAACAAAAAGCCACTCTCTGACAACAACTCACCAGGACGAAGGATCCGATACCCAGCAAGAGCAAAACCAAAATAGTGTAGAAAACCCCATTCAAGGACTGCAAAAAACTCTGCATAGGACAAACAGGAAGACAGCTAACGATCCGCATCCATGAACACCAACTAGCCACACACCCAGATGACAATCAATATGAGTTCAACTGGGACAACACTACTATTATAGGTCAAGCCAAAGAGAGAACAGCCAGGAATTTCCTAGAAGCATGGCACTCATTCACAGATTCAATCAATAAGCACATCGACCTGGATCCAATATACAGGCCTATGCAGCGGACAGATGGAAATGACAACCGGAAGATGGAGATACAAATCACTATAAATGCCAGAGGAAACATCACAGAAGCGCTTCACAGGAGGCTTCCAAGCACTTAGGATGCCAACTAGACAGGGAACAAAACGTCTGCAACACAAATTCCCAGCTCGACGTGCAGAACCACTGTATTATTCCATTCTCTAAGAAATTTTAATTTCAACAATCCAATTATTGCAACACAGACAGCGAACATAGCTGTTCCTCTGTTTACAGATAATGCAACATTGTCAATAAGATATATGGGCATGGTGCTGAATCACTTCACGTTTTCTCCTTAACACAGTGTTTTATATATATCAGCCTGTTGCAATGTGGATTACCACTGAGCATTAACCCTAATGAAGACATTCTTTTCCTGGACTGGCAACAGTAAATGTGATCCATACAAGAAGAAATGGCGCGTCACCAGTTGACTTTATAAATTGCCTATTTTCACCGAAATGAGCACCGACGAAAGCACTTTGTGGTTGAGCTTCTCAGGTGGATTCGACCGATGACGCTGTAACTTGCTGTGTTGCGAAACCCAAAGTAGTTTAGCTGAGCCTCCGTCCTTAAACAAACAGCTTGCTTTTGAACATTTCAGGGAATGCAAGAAAATTCAACAAGTCACATTACAGACGGTGGCTACATAATTTGTCTTGACAAGATTTCAATGTTCTTAACAAAGATTTGTTTTTCTCGCACTGGGTATAGTATTTCTGAAAATCATTTTTCATCTTCTCTCGCTTTTTTGTTCTCGTTTTACAAGCAGGGTCATTTCACTCGATACACCATATTCAGAGTACTCATAAAGTTTTTTACGTCTGTCTGATCTTTATTTTGCCAATTTCTTTGTGATAAACGTTGTTCACTTCTCGTTTCTCCACCAGCCGGCTGTGTGTGTTGATACTACCTTTAGCTCATATGGTGCTCGTGCTTCTGTCCGCAATTTGCCTGAACCGCTGTTGATGTCTCTCCGACAACTGTGCAGTGGAGTCGTGCCTTTGGAATTCATTGATGCTCAATAATTCATTCAATACCAACTATCTTATTGCAGGTGCCAGTTGTGCCTTA
>NW_025175319.1:0-1964 GCF_004010195.1 Chiloscyllium plagiosum | reverse complement strand
TGAGTTTTCACATTTTGTCCTAACATAAGCCGCTGCCGCCTTGACCAGGGGTTCCACTTCCTTAATAAACCATGGCTCACGCATTCTATATCTTCCTCCCCGCCTGACAGGTGCATGCGTATCTAGGACACACAGGAGCTTTTCCTTGAATAAGCTCCACATTTTTAATGTGCTCATCCCCTGCAGTTTCCTTCCCCATTCTACGCTTCCTAAATCTTTCCTAATTGCATCGTAATTTCCCTTTCCCCCAGCTGTAACTCTTGCTCGATGGAGTACACCTATCCCTTTCCATCACTAAAATAAACCTGACAGAATTGTGATCGCTGTCTCCAAAGTACTCACCTACTTCTAAATTTAACACCTGGCCAGGCTCGTTACCCAGTACTAAATCTAAAATGGCTTCACCCCTCGTAGGCCTGTCTACATACTGTGTCAGGAAGCCCTCCTGCACACACTGGACAAAAACTGACCCATCTATAGTACTGGTACTGTAGTGATCCCAATCAATATTTGGATAGTTGAAGTCCCCCATGTCAACTATCTGCCTCTCTCACTCCTATCGAGAATCATCTTTGCTATCTTTTTCTCTACATCTCTGGGACTATTCGGAGGCCTATAGAAAACTCCCAGCATAGTGACTTTTCCTTTCCTGTTTCTAACCTCAGACAATACTACCTCAGTTAACGAGTCCCTAAACATCCTTTCTACAACTGTAATATTGTCCCTGATCAACAATGCCACACCTCCCCCTCTTTTATCATCTTCAGGGATTAGAAGGATAGGGATCCTGTAAGTGACGATAGTTTTAATATGGAAGGGCAAAGTGTGTTGCCACATGGATGGAGGGCTGAAAGCTCTTTGTGCTGTATTGTTCTCTTTTTTTTAAAGAGTCACCTCTTTACCTGTTGCCCTTATGCCTAACGTACCAAATCATCTGGTATTAACCATGGAACCATGCACTTCAGGACAAAAGCAGAGATGAGAAAATGAAGCTCATTAAATAAAATTTTTAAGTATTTCAGACATTTTTTAAAAATGCATTCATAAAAGAACAATTGACTACATTTAAATTAATTCAAAGTTTTTTATAACATTTGAATTCATAGTCCCATATCAGAATTTAAACTAATTGTAATTGTCAATCAAATTACAGGTGACCTACTATGATACTGATGATATCAGCCATGCAGAAGTTATCTACTAATTGAAATCCGCAAGCTTATAGTAACCAATTGAAACAGTAAACAATGCATTTTTTTTAACACCTGATGTTCCTTCAGAGATTATAACAATTTAAATGCCTTGAAGATCCCTTTTTGACATGTATTTTGATATCAACTAAGAGAAAGTGAGGACTGCAGATGTTGGAGATCAGAGTCATGAGTGGAGTGTTGGAATAGCACAGCAGGTCAGGCAGCATCTGAGGAGCAGGAAAATTGATGTTTTGGGCATAAGCCCTTCTCTTTCACAGTGGCTCTTGGTGTTACTCCCAGGCCTCTTTTGACAAGTTATTTTCAGATGCTTCTGATAGTTTTGACAGTTGTTTTTGATGGTTGTATTGATGGGTACCGTTAGTTGAGTAATATATTTACACAGGCCTCTATTAGAATATAGAATAGTACAGGCCCTTCGCCCCTCGATGTTGAACTAGCCTTTTATCTGATGTACCTTCAATTGTACTATCTTCCATGTGCCTATCCAAGAGTCGCATAAATATCCCTAATATATCTGACTTTACTATTGCTGATGGCAGTGCATTTCACACACCCACCACTGTGTAAACAATCTACCTCTGACATCTCCCCTAAACCTTCTTCCAATTACCTTAAAATTATGCCCTCTCATGATAGACATTTCTGCCATGGGAAAAAGTCTCCAGCTATCCAAGCTATCTATGCCTCTCAACATCTTGTATATCTCTATGAAATCACCTCTCATCCTTCACTCCAATGAGAAAAGCCCTA
>NW_025175318.1:0-1964 GCF_004010195.1 Chiloscyllium plagiosum | reverse complement strand
ACCTGACGAGATAACAGGTAATCTAATTGATAACAGGGAAGTGATGATCTGGACATGACATAGTATGCGAGATTAAGAATTGGAGGGAGTTTGGGAAGAAGGTTTCTGTAATGATATTCTGGAAACATTAGTTTTTGTCTCTATCACATAGACTCGGGGGGGACACGGTGGGTCAGTGATTAGCACTGCTGCCTCACAGCGCCATAGCTCTGTTTCAATACCAGCCTCTGGCGAATGTCTGTGTGGAGTATTTATATTCTTCCCATGTCTGCGTGACTTTTCTCCATGACCTCGGATTACTCCCGCAAACCAAACACGTCCTTAGTGGCTTGGCCATGTTAAATTGTCCATATTGTCAAGGAACAAAAAGGTCAGAAAAGGGAAATATAGGGTTACAAGGATGGTCCGGGGATGAATCTAAGTGAGATACTCTTCAAATAATAGATGTGGACTTCAGAGAGTCCGCATCAGTTTTCTAAATGGCCTGTTTCCACACTGTGGAGAACCTATGCTTCATGCTGCTCAGAGTCCAGGATATCTCAGCTGTGCGGATTCAGAACAGATAATATCAATTAAATGCATCAGATTTAAACAGAGAGAATGAACACACTGATTTGATGTGCTTTTTTCATCTTTAGAAATTTAAGGGCATACGATTGTGAAAATGTAGTCAGTGTCGAGGAGTTTACAGAGACGTAGATTACAAAATTACAGAAGTAATGTCCAGAATTCATATGTAGTTATGTTTTCCTCATCTATAATATTGAATCTACATCACTTGGAGATCGTACTCACCAGATTATTTGCTGCAGTTTCTCATTCACATCTTTGCTATTGTTTCCTGCTTCTGCACTCCGTGTCTGCTTCCATGCTTTTTACCAGGAACAAATCCATTGACCAAAGTGTTGCTATTCAGTTGTGAACAAATTATATCCATGACACTTCCTTTTTATCACATGAAATATATTTCCCCAGAGAGTGCTCAACACCTTTCATCCATGACCGAAGAGTGGTAGACGGTGATGTCGATGTAGTCAAGAGAAAGTTGGATTTTCATTCGAGAAGAAAAAATGTGTAAGTATATGGGAGGAACCCAGGAGAATATTGATAGGCAATAATCAGTTGGAAGCTTGCGCACACATGAAGAACTGAAGGCCTGGCATCTGATTTAGAGTAATTTCCAGCTTTTATGACGCTTATTTGATAGTATAGCCACCTGGGAAGATAGCCTTGCTTGATGTAGGGTGCCCGGGGTTCACCGGTTAATGATCCTTTCCACAGTAGACAAGTCCCCAGGACCTGATGACATACATCATGGAATGCTGAAGAAGTCAAATGATGAAATTACTGCGGACCTGCGCGAAATAGTTATATCATGTTTTGTCAAAGGGGACGTGCCATAGGCTTGGAGACGAACAACATTTTTTTTTCACATTTCCAACAGGAATGATTCGTGAAATTACAGGCCAGCAAGTCTTACGATAATAGCAGGTAAATTATTGGATAAATGTATTTAAAAGTTGAGTTATTCACATTTAGAATAGACGAATGAACATATTTGGAATACTCTCACACTGCCAGGCTATAGTCCAATAAGGTTATTTGGAAGCTGAAGCTTCACAGAGCTTTAATTATTTTACATGAACGACTTAAGAACAATGTAGGGATGTTTAATATATCACCTCTGTTGCATGATACTGTAATCTTCTGCGATAAGTTCTGTGTCTAATTGTCCACTCGGAAAACGACCTCATGATGGAGCAAGGGTCTGAAAGCTCGTGCTTCCAAATAAACCTGCTGGACTGTAAGCTAGTGTTGCATGACATTTAACTTCGTCTATCCCAGTCCCATCACCAGCACCTCCACCTCATTATTAGGAATAGACAAATAGCCTTGAGCAGAGAATTTCGTATCTCACAAACTAGATTGAATTTGTTTTTGAGGAAATGACAAAATGATTAACG